>NW_007738897.1:13798-15323 GCF_000696425.1 Galeopterus variegatus
AGGCCAATACACAGAAATCAGTCATATTTCTGTATCCTAGCAGCAAACTGTAGGAACTGAAATTAAAAATGCAATACCATTTGCTATTTGTCTTAAAAAATAAAACTGTGGTATTAAAATAGCAAGAAATACATGTAAATGGAGCTTTTCCAGGACCTGTGAGAGAAGTCAAATAAAGACCATGCTCCAGTGATGGAAATTGTGAACTTCAGCTACCACAAAACTGGGAACAGGTGGATGGGCCTAACTCAAGTTAAAAAACCACAAGTGGGCCTAAGTCAAGTTAAAATACTACAAGTCCTGCTATTCTTACTGAAGTTTGGTTCAATTTTTCTTGAATAAATATGTCTCAGAAAGTTTCAAGCTTTGGCTAGTTTCCAGAGTTCTTTTGCATGTTTTCCCAGTTTTTTTTTTTTTTTTAATTGCTATTATAGACAAATGGATTTACAGAGGATTTTATTCCCATTCTGAAAGCTCTGTTTCTTTGTACTATTTTTGCAGCTTCCCATGTGTCTGTAATTAATCAAAAATAAAAAGTTAAAAATACTAGATAATTCAAATCACAAAATCATTTTGAAACCATGGAAGAACTAGTAAGATAGAACAAGTTGAATAAAAATTAAAGGTAGAAAATCAGAGATCTGTGGAACATTACTTTTGCCTGTGAAATTTTCCAAACTGAGAGAAATGAACTGTAGTTTTATCAGTTCAATAAAATGTAAGTATAACAAAGCAAAGCCCAGGGTATGACCAAAGGAAAAGTCTAATTAGTGATTCCAAAGGGCTAGACTGTCAGTGTAAATGTAAATAAAAAGTAAGCCCTTCTCTACTGCTCTCCACTCCTAAATGACAGCAAGAAAACCTGCCTTGCTTAGAGCACAGCAAGGAAAACAACTGTGCCTGAGNTGACTTCTAATACATAAAGTGGAAATGACAGTGTGTGATTTCAAAGCCTATGCAATCAAAGATTTTTCCTCTTTTATCTCTCTTTCTTAGATTGCTCACTCTAAGGGACGTTTAATGTATGTTGATATCAGCTCTATGGAGAGGTACATGTAACTAAGAAATGATGTCTCCAGCCAGCAGCAAAATGAGTGAGCTTTATTGTAAGCAGGTTGTCCACCTCCAGTCAAGCCTTTAGATCACAACAGCCCAAGACAACATATTGACTGCAATGCCATGAGAAACTCTAAGCCACTACCACACAGATAGGTGGCTCCCAGATTCTTTACCCTCAGAAACATTATGAGATGCTAAATGTTGTAGTAATATGTTACAAAGCAATACATATCTTACACACGGCACAATTTCCTATTACTCAAGAGGTTCAAAAACATATATATTTAATATGTCTTTTCACAGTAGACCCCTATTTTCCTAATGAAAATAAGAGAAATTCTCTTTGGAGAAATGCACTTCATTCTCACGGAATTCACAAAGAATTCTCACCAATGTTATTTTTAAAAGAAAATGATTAATGTTATATAAAATAAAATATTTCTAAGTCATGGGGAAATCAGACACC
>NW_007738897.1:16010-21182 GCF_000696425.1 Galeopterus variegatus
AAGAAAATGATTAATGTTATATAAAATAAAATATTTCTAAGTCATGGGGAAATCAGACACCCAAATTGGAAATGCATATAAAATTGTAGGAATGAACCTGTAATGATTTTACATACTGAAATGAACAGAAACTGCATATTGGGGTGCGGGAAGAGAGGAGTATTGGTATTTTTTAAAAAAAATTAAAAAACAACTTAAAAATGTCTGAGAAAAACAATAAGTAATGACAGCACAAATTTGAAAAAAATACATTATAAAAATAAAAATATGTAATTCTTTTAAATTAAGGGCAATTTTAAAAGCAGGTTAGGGCCAACCCCGTGGCTCACTCGGGAGAGTGCGGCGCTGGCAGCGCAGTGGCGTTAAGCGCTGAGGCCGCAGGTTCGGATCCTATATAGGGATGGCCGGTGCACTCACTGGCTGAGCGTGGTGTGGGCAACACCAAGCCAAGGGTTCCAATCCCCTTACAGGTCACACACACACACACACACACACACACACACAAAAAGCAGGTTAGATATAGCCAAAGAGATAATTATATCCAAAAGTAGATCAGAAGAAGTTTTCCATAATGTAGCACAGAAAGAAAAAAAAAAGAAAGAAAGAGAGGTTAAGAGATACGGAGTATAGATTGAGAAAGCTGAACACATATTGTTGGAGAAATAAAATTGAAAACAAATATTCTGCCAGCCCAGAAAACTTCTCTACAAAACGAGAAGAGGAAGTGAACTGTATAATTATTGAATAAGTGTTAAACCAGTTTTAGATGTACATAACAGGCAATCTTCTAGATATTTCAAAGACAGAAAGAAATCTTATCCTTTTACACAGCCAAGCAGATGCAACCCATCTCATATATGCTCTAAAGATAAACAGCAAATAACCCTTAGTTAAGAGGACTTGACAGAACCATTTATCACACATAGGCCACATTAAATGTAACTGGTAAATAAAGTTCTCGTGTCTTTAATAACAGGAGATAAGTTTACAACTTTGAGCGAGGCATTAGCTGAAGCTAGGCTCCTGTAGTCCCATGGACACAGGGAGATAGGGATTTTAGTTTCCTTGATGATCACATTTCAAAGAAATGGCTTCTAGATTCTTCAAGTCGACTTCTTATAGGACATGGGAAGCCAAAGGCCAATGGTAAACATTAATATAAAGAAAAAGTAAATATTGACTTAAAATTTTATATTACGTTTTAAAAAACAAGGGAGTGATGAATTGAATCATGTCCCCTAGAAAAAAGATTTGTTGAAGTCCTAGCCTCTGGCAACTCAGAATGTAGTCTTATTTAGAAATAGGGTCTTAACAGAGTTCACTAAGTTAAAATGAAGTCATTAGGGTTGGTACTAATCCATTGTGACTGGTATTCCCCTCATAGAAAGGGGAAATTTGAAAACAGAGACATATACTCATAGAAGAAATACAATGTAGTAGGACTAAGAGAGAAGACAGTCATCTATGAGCCGAGGAGAGAGACCTGGAAGAGCTCCTTCCTCCGGGGCGCTCAGAAGGTAATAACGCTGAAGACACTTTGATTTCAGACTTCTAGCTTCCAGATCTGAGAGGTGATACATTTCTATTACTTAAGCTACCCAGTTTGTAGTACTTTGTTATAGCGGACTTAAAGATTTAATACAAAGGGCAAAATAAAGACATTTTCAGACAAACCTGTGGAAGTTTACCAACAGAATCTCATTAAAAGAAAATCTGAATGATGTGGAAAGTGATCCAAGAGAGAAGATATGAAATGCAAAAAGGATAAAGTACAAGAAGAAATCAGCAGAAAGCAACATTGATTTCCTAAAGTAATACTAACATCTTATGGACTTAAAAAGACAAAATTAAACAATATGTGATGGAAAGAGGGCTGAGTGTAATAAATGTATTCGAAATTTTTTGTACCATAAGAGAGAAGGGAAAATACAATGATTAACTTTGTACTTTAAAATATTAAGTATGCATATTGTGATGTCTAGATTAATCACGAAAAAAATAATAAAAGTTTTGAATATACCTAAAAAGAGTCTTGAATACAACAAGCTAATTAAGGAAAAGATGGAATGACAAAATTAATTAACAAATATAAAAGAAGAACAAGAAAGAGAGAGAAATACAAATATTAGAACAAATCATATACACAGACAATAGATATATATTCAAATATATCAATATTTGTAGTAAATATAAACAAAATGATTCAATCAAAAACCAATGTTTTTTATATTAAACTTTTAAAAAATTCAGCTTTGTGTCTTTTATATGGCTACTATCTAAAATATACAGAAATGCTGAAAATAAATTGGAAAAGATGCATTTTATAGAAAAGATAAATGACTAAAACAAACACAAATATATTAATGCAAAGCTGACTGGTCTATAAGACCAGGCATTTTCAGATAAAAAGAGGACAACTGGATAATGATTTTAATTCCCCAGAAGGAAGTATTTGTTTTAAATGTGTAGGCAATTAATAATAAAGTCTCAAAATATATAAAGACAAATTTACATAAAGTAATTGTAAATATTGATAACAAAATCCTTAATTGATGCAAATTATTTTCCTGTAACTATCACATAATTGGAGCATCTTCTATAATAGCATTCCATAATTGCTGCTTGGGGACTCTTTTAGTGCTTACTCTGAGACCTAAAGCTCTTATTGGTAATCAAATACATTGTTTTCAGACACCATCTGTCTCAAGCCTTTCATTTTACAAATGAGGGAATTGAGGTCCAAAGATATTAAAGGAGAACTGCTTGAATAGCATTTAGTGAAAGAGCTGGAGATTAGGCTATTTTGACTTTCCATCCAAAGCTCTTAGTATTATTTTACATGTCTGCACTTACAATCTTTGCTGCACTGAAAGGAAAGAAGCAACATAGATATTTCATTCTCTTAGTGTTATTATTTCATAGTAACTAAGTTTTGTTCCAAAGTCAAGAGGAACTTTTAAGTACTGAAGAGTTGGTCTCATGAGATAGCACACCTTACCTTCTACATATACCCCCACATTTGTGATTGTGTGCCCGTGTGCGACCCAGTGAGTGTGATGAGGAAGGCTGATAAAGTGCTAACTGTATCAAAAATAACCTGTAACAAACTAATGGTACTTTGAGCAACAGCAAATTATTGCCACTAGAAACATTTTTGCAATGAAGACCTTATTATTGGATCCTAGATTTAATTAAGGATGGTAATATTTTTAAAATAAGTTTATTTTTCTTCTCCAAATAGATGATAATGCTCCTGTTTTAAAAAATAGAATTATAGATTAAAAATTTAATAGGAGGTATTTATTTTATGTGCTGCATTTCTTTTGAACACATATACCTCAAATGTTTGAAAATTAAGATTCAGATTAAACAGTAATTCTTACCTCTAGGTAAAAAGAAGCGTTTAAAGTGTTTAAGCAGTGCCTGCACCTACTTATCCCAATAAGGGTTAGGCATATTTAGTATTATAAAAAAAAATAGATAGATAACACAGGTTCAAAATAATTAACAGATAGAAATAAGAGATTGGTTCCTAGAAAAAGACAAAATATAGAACATGTTCTGCATCACTGGACAGGAGACTTCCATAACTCTTTTGAGAATCTTGCCCAACCTCCAGGAAGCACATAGATACAAATTTGTCTAAACTGAAGACACTCAGTACTAGGAAAATGGGACCTTAGCCTGGGAGTAAAAATATTTGTTTTTGGGAACAAATACTGTCATCTCTTCCCTGGCTGGCTTGCTCTCATCTGGTCTTTCTCGTGATGTATTAACACATCTAAGACTTGGGTATAGGCTTAGAGAAAAAGCAGAAAAAGAAGCCATTCTACCTTCTTGTTCTGCCATTTATATACTAAGACCCATGATTTAACTATGTTTTAAATATGCCAATTTATCTCCTTCATTACAATCACCTTATTCTATATTGTCCTCAACTTTTGTCTAGACCATTGCGATAGTATTCTAATTGCATTCCCTGCATCCATATTTTGCTCCTTCTTAATCATTCTTTGAAAACAGCTTGAGAAATCTTTTTCAAACTAAAATACATTCATTACTCTCCTTCCCTACTTTGTTCAGTCACTTCCTCTTAATTTAGATAAATCTCAAATTGTCCCTATAGGATAAACACTCTGAGTACTTCTCCAGCATCATCCGCCATGAGTCACACTTACCCACCCTTCTCCCATAGTCCAGTGACACTGGCTCATTTTCAGAATTTGGAGAATTTTCCTTTCCAGTGTCAGGGTTTTGCCCATGCTATTCCTCCTACCTGAAAGGTTCTACTACCCAATCATCACTTGGTTAACTCCTGCACATCCTTTGGTTATCAACATACAAGTCATTTCTTCAGAATTGCTCTTCCTAATTTAGAAGAAATCTAAATTAGTCCTCTGCATCAGTTAGGCCTCAATTATAGGAAGTAGGCACTCAAACATTCATCAGTGACTACCACAAAAAGTACAGGATGCTGCCAGGCCAGTAGAGTGCTGCTCATGCCATAATCAGGAAGATGGAGAATCAGGAGGTCATTACGAGAAGGACCGATCTCAGCAACATACAATTACGGTTTCAGTGAGCTGCACTTCCAAACGGCCCATAACTCTTTAACTCCCACAAAACAAGCGACTAGACTGGAATTACAATGAGGAAAAAAATTCAACTCCACAATCATGTTTTATAGCAACAATTAGCCCAAGAATCCCCACTTTTGCTTTTAACAACTCATTTTTTATCTTCTAACTCATGGAATTCAACTTGCATCCAAAACCCTGACTTCAAGTTTTCGGCCCCTGTAGAACAGAAAGCATATAGGAGGAAGGCTAAAGTAAGTAGGTGCTCAGTGCCTGTCACTACATCTGCTATAGGCCCCTCTTACATTACTCTTCTTACCATGATTTTACTTGCCACCATATACGATTGACTGCTTGCTAGTTTGTTGTCTTTTGTATTATTTGTCTGCTCCATTAGATTACAAGCTTCGTGAGGACATGAACCAGTTTCATTTACTATTAGTCTAGTGCCTGACCTGTAGATGTCTACAGTAAATTTTTGAAATATCAGACATCATTTCCAAATGGCTTCAAAACTCAGCTCCTTTCCTAATGTGCTAAACAAATGTAGGAACTTCTTAAACTATGTGAGCTTCACTAACTTGTCTGAAAATCA
>NW_007738897.1:21713-23065 GCF_000696425.1 Galeopterus variegatus
GTGATTTGATTATAGGACCATGCCATAGTGTACTGATTAAAAATGGAGGTCAGGGGCATGATTCTGAGGGCTTTAAAAGAGGAGGAGAGTCTGTCTCACAGTTGCTCTTGCTCTCTCTGCTCCACCAATTTTGTGATGTGATACCCAGCCATCACTGAAGTCAACAAAGAAAGCCTTCACCAGATGTGTTCCCTGGACTTTGGACTTCCCAGCCTCTGAAAGTATAAGCAATAAATTTTGCTTTCTTTATAAATCACCCAGTTCCATGTATTTTGTTATAAGCAGCAGAAACGGACTAATGCAGGCCCTAAGGGTCTCTAAGATGGGGTTTGCCACAGCATATATCTATTATGTTTTCATTGTCACTTTCAGGTCGTCACTGCTCCTGATCCTGAGACACCAGAGACAGCTGAGGGCTGCAGCTTCATTTCAAGCAGAACTTATCCTGTGACTCATCTGCCACAGCCCCAGGGATGCATGTGAGTGGGGAAAATTGTCTGAGTCATTGATGTCCCCTGCCATTCCTGAACCAATGACAAGTCCAAACAGTGCAGTAGAAGCTACCCCATCATAGCCTACCATCTGTGCTCATCTTCTGCTGGGGTTAAGACCAACCCCCAGCCTGTTCCTTAGATCCTCAGAAGAATCGCCCACAGTGGAGTGGTTGTGTGGGTGTAGGTGTGTGGGTAGGGGCAGTGCATGAGTAGNCCACCATATACGATTGACTGCTTGCTAGTTTGTTGTCTTTTGTATTATTTGTCTGCTCCATGAGATTACAAGCTTCGTGAGGACATGAACCAGTTTCATTTACTATTAGTCCAGTGCCTGACCTGTAGATGTCTACAGTAAATTTTTGAAATATGAGACATCATTTCCAAATGGCTTCAAAACTCAGCTCCTTTCTTAATTTGCTAAACAAATGTAGGAACTTCTTAAACTATGTGAGCTTCACTAACTTGTCTGAAAATCAGGCTAAAGACAAGCATGAGTAGCCCTCATCCACCCTCTGTTCTTCTCCTGTGTCAATCAGCTTGTGTTATGTGCAAGAACTAAAATTCTTGGCATAGAGCAAAGAAGATCTTGCTGAGTGTATGGTGCCCACAATTAGCCAATGGCCCTGTAGTGGGTTGAATTATGTTCCACCAAAACGCACTGAAGCTTGAATTGTGTCCCCCAAGTTTTATGTGTTAGAAACTTGGCCTCCACTGTGACAGTTAAGAAGGTGGGAAATGCTATTATGGTAATTGAAAGGTGGAGCCTTGAAGAAGTGATTTGATTATAGGACCATGCCATAGTGTACTGATTAAAAATGGAGGTCAGGGGCATGATTCTGAGGGCTTTAAAAGAGGAGG
>NW_007738897.1:24473-26181 GCF_000696425.1 Galeopterus variegatus
TTCCTGGCACAGATTTTGAGCTCCTCAATAGCTTCTAAATTGTCTGCAAATGTCTCTGCATGATATAAAGCTGAGCTTCAGGAAAAATTTAAAGTCACTACCAAAATGAAGGATATTGGAGGAAGGGAGAGGATAAAGCATTTTCTATCTTCGAAAAAACTGTGGCTTGGGATGAGGATGGAGGGTAGCATTGTGAGGAAAATACTGGGCAGGAAAGTTGCTTTCTGCTCCTAGAGGAGACAGAATAAGTCTCCTTTCCATCTTCCAGGTGAAAGCCTTATACTATAGCCTATAAAAATCCTTTGTTTATTGCTCCCTTCGAATTCAAACCCTACTTTGTTTCACTCCCCTAATATGCTCCCCTCTGTTAACACTGGGACACTGGTAGGAATGACCACTCGGGGCAACTCTTTCTTAAGATTCTTCCAGGCAGAATTTGAGAAGGATAGCCTCCTTTCTGGTCCAGAAATGCACCCTTTGAGCCCTCCAGGCCCCATCCCTCATATGGACAGAAAGAGGATGGGGACTAGATAACTCTTGAGCCTGACAGATCAATGTCTGCCCAAGAAAGCTGTGTGGACTGGAAGACTAACTAGACGGAGGGAGACAGAGCAGTTTTCTCATTAGGGAATGTACTCTGTCTCTCCAGAATATATGGGCTGCCTTCTTCATAGAAAACTGTGTTGTACCTTGAAAGTTTAGAGGAAAAAAGAAACAAACTACAAAATCATGCATTTGGCATTTTTCAAGGTTATTTTTATTTACATAAAACCTGAATTTGATTTAGAAATCTTGACATTATCATTTATTATAATTTATTCACTTTCCAGATTGTCTGGAGTTACCATATTTACACATATTTTTTAAAGAGTATCTGAACATTTTTTCTCAATTACTATGCCTGGACTATAGAATTCTAAAAGTAGAATCGATGTTTTTGAAATTTATAATGTCTAGCTTTATTCTGACCCATGTCCTTAATCATTTTTCCAGTGGACTCCCCAATAACCCTCCCAAACATCCTTCTATTTCATTGGGTTCCAATTACTATAGTTTTCCACCCCACTACAACCCAGACTGCAGAGGAGAATGTCTGTCATTTCTGAGAAGTCCTATATCACATAACACATATTTGCCCTCTTTCTAGCTCCATAGAGCTCTTTATTTATATCTGTGGTCTCATCTCCATTACAGGCTTTCATGAGAACCTCTATTAATGGCTATCTTCTAAAGTTAACTGCTCACTAAAACAAATCTTTATGCTATAGACATCATCCATCCCTGAAAGTCCTTGCTCTTGTATTTATGCCTCCTTTTCCAGCATCGTTAATCTTAATATTTCTCTAGTCCATTTCCTCTACTGTCTTATATATTACTTCCCATGTCATGCTTTAAACATTGTTTTTATCATGTCACTCCTTTTTCAAAACCCTTCAAAAACTATTTCCCTCTCAATGCCTTCTGTATTTTAATTTCCCCCTATTAATTAAACTGTGTATTCAATATTTCCCCCAAACATAGTATTCTCTGCTATGTATTTCACCCAGTTTCTATGTTAATTCAAACCTACCATATTCACACAGTGGGCATTCTCTACATGGTTCAAAAATAAATGCATGCAAGTTTATTCACTGTCTTATATTAAGATTGCTTCACAATCTGAATTGGAATTTTCTTATCGCTTACACTATCAAAAATCCTAGATGAT
>NW_007738897.1:26730-29725 GCF_000696425.1 Galeopterus variegatus
GGGAGCGCCGCCACGCTTCCCAAGCGGCGCACTATCCAGTGTGCCACCGGGCCGGCCCCTTCATAGTCAAGTCTTAATTTATCTCTTTTATTTGAAAATTTTAGTAAACATAGGATATACCAATTTTGCATTAGCTAAAGTTCAGTTACTATATTGGTAACAACAACAAAAAAACCACCTACCATTTCAAGAAGAAAGAGAGAAACAGGTTTAATAAAGAAAAATATGTGCTCACTAAATTGTGAGAAGGTAAAAAGAGCAGACTTTACATTGATTGGGCTTCTTGAAATAATGTATAGAAGAATATACTTGAACTAGAGGTCTAGAGAAGCTGCTAACTCTGTCACGATCAGGGGTAATCAGGATGTCACTGCACCCGTTGACCACAGGAACACTTTACCTGTAGACTGGGTATGAGAAAGATCCTACCACAACAATTGGCTCCAAATGACACTGTGCCTGTTAGACCCGCACAAAATCGAAATCTGCATCCCTATTCTAGGAATGGATACAAAGACCTTAGTTATGGGACCAAAGAAAAACCAAATGCTCCCATGATACTTCTTGCAAAAGTGCATTATTTGCCTTACTGTAACTTCCAGAACATGTGTGAGTTCATGCAGGTGGCTGAGCTTTAGTAACATTTGGAATGCTGTTTGCGAGCTATTCTGAAGAATTGATTTAGTCTCTGACTTATGCGGTGTAGTAAGAAGAGGGATGCATATTGAGCAACAATTCAACATATTCTCCACAAGTGAATTATATAGTATTACATTGTTATTGTTTGATACATAATGATCTTATATATAATTATTTGACAAATGGTTAAATGGGATGGTACATATTGTAGGAGAACAAATTCAAGAAGATTTGAGCCCAGTTTATACTATAGTCCCCAACAGCCTTTTTTTGTTTAATCATGGAGGAAGTCACTTAGCTTTTTTAGGTCACATTTAATGTGAGAAGATTTTACTGGATAATATCTTGGGTACCCTTCTGATTTAATAGTCTATAACTCCATGATTGAACTATATCCTGTTCAAGTAGATAACCCATCTGCTTGATGGAAAAAAATTGTGTTTGAGTATTAAATGCTCACTTGTGTGTTTCACCTCAAAAGATACTAGAGGAAAGATTTTGGAGTCATACACATTGATATTTTTCTTTTTCTCTGAAGAGTGGTTAAATGGACATATTTTTATTCTTTTTAATGATAGGTACTGACTTGAAGTGCGTTGTCTGACTGCTGTTTGAAAGACTTTAACAAGTTACATGGAGCACTCACAGTAAAAACTGTGTCCCGAAATCCAATTCTACATGACTTACAGAGGGTCAATATCATTCTGACTTTTCCCCAATACAAAATAACACTCTCTTGACTTGCTTTCTCACAGTATGCACTCAGCCATTGATCCCCCACTTAGAATGATGGATCTCCCCTATCTTTTGCTATCACTGGCAGCCAGTCCTTAAACAGATGGGACTCCAATCACTCCCTGTGGATGGTCTCCCTAAATAACTACCTGTCGGCCGAGTGTAACTAGATTTGGAGACTGATGCCTATATTATTGCACAATAAGATACTTTGGCTTGAGTTCTACAGTAATTCTAAGAATAAACTTGGCAATATAAAGAACCACATTTAAAGTGGCAGTTCCTAGTTTTCATCATTTCTGATTTCATCTGGAATGCTGTAATCCAGATTTTATTTTATTTTTTTGTATCAGAAATTAATTTCACTGCCAAATCCTCTAATGATGTAAGCTGGAATTCTCTATGAAATCTCATAATTTATTCCTTAAACTCACAGGAAACAGCTAACCCTGTCAGCAAATGATGCTTAAAATAAAATCTTCCAGTGAAAATCCTACAAAAATACTCACAAATTTGAATGTAGAGTCTTGTCAACATTCTCATCATGTGTACATGCCAACCTCCTTTTTTGAAACACTTAATGTGTAAAGTTTTTAACAAGGCTTGTATTCACTCTAAATTAGTTCAGTTATTTTGGTTCATCAAATATTGCAGGAAATAAAATAATTTTTTAAATTAGATAACTAAAGAAAGAAACCTTTGAAGAATCTTGGAGATAGAATTTCACATAAGTGATTAGTAAATATTCCAATATCTAGAGAAGAATATTGAATTTATAAACCATTAGACAGAGAATCTTATAATAGCCATAATGAACCCTTTGTCAGGGTTTAAGACAATGTATTAAAAATATGTGGATTTCTCCTGAAAATCAATATTGAGCAATGACTCAAAATAATGGAAGACTAATATTAATTCACTTTTTGATAGTATTTCAAGACTGGTATTTCAAATAAATAAATCCAGAGACATATTTAGCACAGATCCCCAGTAAAGTGTTGGGTTATTAATCATTTGGATTGATATTAGTGGCCAGAAGCATTTATCCAAGCCAAAATGAGTTGTGTTAGGAACACACAATTATACCTCATAATAAGAAGTTCATCAATTGGGGTGTTTTGTGTTTTCCTCCCCTATCCTCAGATGTCATATTTCCAGACATCCCATATAGACAGGACCATATCCAGCCAGAAAAGACTGGTGTTTCTTTTGTACATTTCTTTTCTTAAGAAACATCCTTTTCCAGAGTTAGTTATTCTAATTTCATTTATAGAGACTAATAGATTGGAAATGGGTCACTTAGCTCAAAGAGTTCATGGGATGCCAAATATTTTGGATTTTTAGCTTCTATAGTGGAAGACAGATATTGCCAGAAATCAAAATGTGGGAGGGGAATGGCTGATGGGTAATTGCATCAGTTTCCTATTGCTGGTATCATAAATTAACACAAACATATTGGTTTAAACTAACACAAATGTATCATTTTATATTTCTGTGGGTCATGCATCCAAAATGGGTCTCACTGGGCTAAAATCAAGGTGTCCACCTTGCAAAGTTCCTTTCTGGAGGCTCTAGGGAGAATCCATTTTCTTGGCCTTTTCCACTTCTAGAGGCCGCCCAC
>NW_007738897.1:30319-40280 GCF_000696425.1 Galeopterus variegatus
ATCTCCCATCCTTTGCCTAGCATAACATATTCATAGATTCTAGTGATTTAGGATGAGGATGCATTTGGCAGATCATTTTTTCTTCCTAACACAAGAAGCCACCAATATTTCATATAACGGTTTCAAAATTTTATAAGTGGCATAATTGTAGTAAATTTTAAAGATGTACGTTTATTGAGCACCTACTGTATACCACTTCATGATTGCTAGTTACTTGACTAATTTTTTTATCCATTAACTTACATATTATTCATGTATTTATATACTTACATATGTATGTTTATATGTATGTATGTATATATGCCTGCATGCATTTAATTTGTTCTCCAGCTATAGTTTTGGGAGATGCCTGTGTAATCTTGTCCACTCATTGATACCTGCACGATTAGTATGTGTCTCTAAAATCCAAGGGATTCCCCACCTGATATTCTGGTTCTTCTTAAACCTGAATGTTTGCCCAGTAATTCATTTGTTGTCCCTAATTTCAGAATTTGCAGATCTTTCAACAAATTTTGAACTCTGTTCTTACACTGTTCATCTAACTTTGTTGGGTCTAATTTCTGCTCTTAGTTTACCTCAATGCATGGGATATCTATGTTTCTTAGTCACTTGTGTTCCCACTTCTGTGTTGCTGAGATTCTGCATCTGCCAAATTCTGCTGTTCTGCCTACTAGTTCTCATATAACAAAAGTAGTATGGGGACTCAGACATTCACACACACATGCATGCATGTTTACACGGAGACTTATGGGTGGGCACAAGCACATATCTATCCCTTTACCTCAAATAATAAACCTATTTTCAAAAGCTCTTCTTATGTTAATAAAGTGAAAATTGTTATTAATGGATAACTATAATTGATCATGGCCTTTTTAGTTCCTATTACAAATAACATTATTATTATTATGAGAATACTTAAATGAATTACACCTAGCATAACAGTAACTTAACTCCAGATTATCATTACCAAAACCCCGAAAAAAGGTATAATAATCAATTAAATTTAGAGTTTCCTATGTTAGGTTTCTTTTAGATTCTTCAAAATAGCATTTCACATTTAGTGCTATTGCCAAGGAGTTATATAGCTTTTGAAGTCAAAACATTATTCTCAGTCATTTAAAAATATCACTACAGATGAAAATAAATACAAATTAATACTTTTGGTGAGTAAAGTGAAAAGAACCCATAAAAATCTTATATTCTTTTGACAAAAATTTTAACAACAGAATTGAGACAACTTAAATTAATTCTCACTTTGAAGATGTTAATCTAAACTGAAAACGAGAAGCCGTTTTCAGCAATGCCTCAGTCTCTATCAATTTCAATGTTGATTATTTTCCTCTTAAATCTTCTGCACTTTATAAAAGAAAAATAGCCCATGAACAAGTTATTATATTCCCGGTTTCATTTTTTAAATTTTTTCTGTTTGGTCATTATTTTGCTTCAATATAAAATTTTTATATTGTCTTAAAACTTATTTTACATATATTACTTATTGTAAATACAATTTACTAAAATAAAACTGCGGAGGTGGAAATTTTAGTGACAAAGAAAACTGTTTTTAATGAAAGCCTGTGTGCCTTATAAGAAACTTCTATGTTATGCTGACCATGGTAGGATTATAGTGACTACTAGGGATACTAAAAGTTAGAAATGAACAGTCCTATCAAGCATTTGTGATTTTCAACTAGGCAATGGCATTTCCTTTTAAAAATCACGTAGAAATAGGATAAAAGTGAGCTACCTGATTTACTTTTCTTACATGGATGAAAGTTTATTGTCTTCCCCCCACCCCCACAATCTTAATTCACTAATTCTTGCCATATAAGGTAGTGAACCATAAGAATTTTTGTTTGTTTCTATGCTCACGTCAAAGAAACATGAAAATTAACAGAATAAAAATTAAAACATATAAGTTGTCCTGAAGAAATTTCATTTAGAAAACATATAGTTTCAAAACAAACTATTAAAAATATATTTCAAATGATACTTTCAGAAAGAATAAATAAAAAGGAAAAATATCATCATATATTTACTATCTGAAAGAATTATAACTGAAATTTACCAAGAAATAATTTTCAATATGTAGCTATAATCCATAGGCATTATTAGTTCTTCAAAAAGCAAACAAGACAAAGATGACTGTAGCAAACACTATTTGTTCCATCGCTGGCTTAGAAATATGGTTATGGTAACTTGCTGAAAACCAATCTTCTTCATTAAAAGAGAAAAATTAGTAAATTCACATGATTCAGCATTTGTCTTTCTTTTGACTAGGTTAAGCAACTTCATCTTTTGTATTCTTATACATTTTTTCCAAATGTCATTAAATTTAAATTTAATATAGTCTTCGCATTTTTTAAAACTGAAAACACTTGGAGCAAAGTAATTATAAAATAAAAACAAAACTCTATGTCACGGCATACTTTTCACTTACTGGTGTCCTGGGAATCATTTCTAATTTAAAAAGTCAATTAATGTCATTGGAATATTTCATCTAGGCATTGACTTCACACTGACAATTTTGCTTTATGAGAGCACTGCCCAACAGAAGTAGAATCTGAGCCACATATGAAATTGTAATCATTAATTTTGATAATATGTGTGTTGAACCAATATATTAATATTTTTTATCTTAAGTAGTACAATTAACATGCTTTTAAAAAGTACTGTCTTTGGGGCCGGCCTGGTGGCTCATGCTACAGTGCGCCGCTTGGGAGCGTGGCAGCGCTCCCGCCGAGGGTTCGGATCCCACATACAGACCGGTTCCTGCTCACTGGCTGAGCGAGGGGCGGGCGCAGCACCGAGGGTTGCGATCCCGTTGCCGGTCCCGGTCCGGTACGGGCATGACACTGAGGGTTGCGGTCCATTGCCAGACACGAAAAAAGACGAAAAAGGAAAAAAAAAAAAAAGTACTGTCTTTGAAATCCACTTTATATTTTATATATGCAGCTTATTTTAATTTATGTGTTAAATTTTCATCAAAAAGATTTTATCTGTATTTAGATTTCATAAATTTACATTTGAAAAAGTAATTTCACATACCTAATTTGTTTTTACATGCTTAAAACGTTTATAATAAATGAATCAATACCTCCAAATTAATTTTGCTTTAATATTTGTATTCATATGAACAAATTAGACTCATCTTTTTAAAGAAAATTTATTTAACTTTGAAGCAAAAGCATATCAATTTCAAAAATATCCCTTACCAAGTTAAATGTATCTACAGCTCTGTAGTATTAACATAAAATTCAAATAAGTATTTAATAAATTAATATCAAATCTAAGTTTATCGATATTGGCAAAGCATTCTTCAAAGATTTCTTAAAATGTAGTTTTGCAGCTAATTTACATACATTGTCAATTACAATTAATGCATTCTTCATATTTATCCATATTTTTAAACAGTGAGTTATTCTCATAGATTTATATTGCAAAAAAATTATATTTCTGCATACGTTTTATTCTCTACCTACCTAGGCTACAAATAGGGTGTCCCCAGCCTCTTGGAGGTTCACATAACTTCATTCATATATAATGTTATGTCAGTGAGAAAGCATAAATTACTTGGCTTTTGGGGGGAGGGGTTAACCATTAAATATTAGCAAGCATTTCTTTTGTTTTAAGAAAACCTTTAACTGGAGATTACAGTACATAATATCTGTGTGAAACTCTTTCTACCACTCAAAGAACAATCATTAGCAAAGAATACAATATCTCTAAATTAATTGACTCTTCTATTTCTTTCAACATTTCTATTAACTAGTGATGATTCATACATTTGCATGCATATATTAAATAATTTTAACAACTAAACTATATCCATTACACTTTTTATTGTTTGGTTCAAAAAATGGAACACAGATAGCTTTAATGTGTTTCTAATTATAGAACAAAGCAATAAGAGAAACTGTCCCTTATTCTAAAATTCCAATAAATCTAAAATTTTCTCTAACATAGCTGGAGCACCAACCATTGTGATAGAAAATAAGATTTTTATATCTATCAGATATTCTTTTTGACATATGTTAAAGATTTAAATGTATTTATGACAAAAGTTCAATAATTTAAGTTACAAATTGACAGCATTTCTTTGTAAAACTGGGATAAAACGTAACCAAAGTATTAATTAAAGTGGCTTATATCTTATGTATCTCTAAAGCTAACGAAAAATGCTGACATTTTTTCAAATTTTGAATGAATTGATCTTCGATATTATTACAAAGATNGAAAAATGCTGACATTTTTTCAAATTTTGAATGAATTGATCTTCGATATTATTACAAAGATCTTGCATCCGACAGAGAATTGTTTGATAATTTAATTGAGATCTTTCACTTTGCAAAATATCCTTTATGGTCTTTTCTTTATACATTTCTGAGAAGTTTTTCATAACTGAAATAATAATTTCTTTAGTCAACTCGTCATCTAAAAGTGGTTCACTATTTTCTGCAATAATCCAAGCTGACCATTATCTGGTCAAAGTTACAAGTTCCAATTCCTTTAAAAGCTTATTTAGAACTTTTTTATGAGATATTTAGTCCTGATTTCAGGAAACTAATTTTATGTATTCCTTTCTGACTATTGGGAGAAAACTCCTCAATAAATTTATTATGTACTTGCTAAGTGTCTCAATATTTCTACTTTGTTTCATTTATTTTTTTAACCTACCAAACAAAATGCTGTTCTGTTTTGTCCTACCTCAGCGAATTTGCAAATACTATCTTCCAGTCTCTTTTTTCTTTATGGTTCTGATTTTAGTATTCATTTCTGTGTCTCCACTCAATTCTGTAAAGCTTTGTTTTAAATTTACAAATCTGACCATTCTTATCTACTTAAATAGAAAAAAAGAATCTATATTATCGTCAAAATAACAAGTAAATACTTGTAAAATTATTAGTACTTACAACTGTATTATTAACTATTGTCAAAATAACAAGTAAACACTTGTAAAATTATTAGTACTTACAACTGCATTATTAAAATGTAACAATTTATGTAGGTATCACCCTAATCTGTGCTGTCTACATGAAATATTCAAATAGGCACATTACAATGTTAAATCAGTGTATTGGAAAGACTCATTCAAATTGAATGAATGCAGTTATTCCTACTAGAACAGTGATGTGACCATGTGTAGTACTAGAAACTACACATATTGACACAGGCATTTCAACATAAGTACAAAATCTGACACAATGCAACAATTAAAGTGAAAAGTAGCTATACCAAAGTAATAATGCTGTGTCTCATGGAAAAACTATTTTACACAACTTCAGTTTTCAAGTTTAAGTTAAAATTAATTAGAATAAAATAAAATTGAAAATTTTATGTCTCAATCGCACAGCTACATTTCAAGTGCTCATTATCAACATGTGTCTAATGTCTATTGTATTGCACAACACAGATTTTGAGTAATTCACGCACATAAGTAGACTTGCAAGATATTATTTCATGAATTAAATAAAATAAAGATAATTTCAAAGTTATATTATTGTACTCACTAATGTCACTCTTTTAATTTATTTTTTATTTTATTTCATAATCAAAGAGTTATTTTTAAATGTCTGATTTAAGGTCTTTGCCTTACTTAGCCATCTTCAAAGATGAAAAAGTATACATTGTTGTAGAGTTCTAAAAATCCAGACATGAAACACATTAAAATGCATGGAATAATTTTATAGTGTCCTATGAAAAATAAATTGGTTTATTATTTTGGACAATCAATTCAAAGCTAAGCATGTCAGTCATGTTAAGTGGTGTCCTTAGATTGGCCAAACAGATCACATTTATTTCTTTCTGAAATGTAATTTTTTATATGTCAAACTAAACTTGAATATTGAGAATTAGTAACTAGAAAATACAATAGATTTCATAGATTACTAAATCCAGGTGGCTCATAGGATTAAAACTCTTAGGGTTTGCACCAAAAAAGAGAACAATGCACCTACAAAGCCTGAACATGAGGAAAAGTTCCTTGGTATTCTTGGGTAGAAGTTAAAAATTGAGAAAGGTCATGTTCCAATACAATCAATATATAAATTACCTTAATTATTTCATATAGGCTATGTGTTCTTAATACTGAACATCAATTAAAATGTCAAGACACATCCAGAGAACTGATAGAACAGTGGCTTTCCCTTTGAATTGCTTCTCTGTATTTATAGATTTTAAATAGTAAATTGAAAGCAGAGAGGGCAAGAAAAGTGTTCTGTTTTGTCTAATTTTATAATAAAACCAACTCATAAAATTTATTTTTTGAACTTATAAAAGCCAGGTGGTTTGGTTAGTTGCAATAAGCAAAATTCTCTCTTGATAAATACTAGAGGGGCCAGTAAGGGTAAGGGAGGAATTGGTAAAGGTCCACGAAAAATGATCACATTGTATAATGTTGAATATACTAGTTATCCTGATTTGAGCATCACGTATTGCACACAGGTAGTAATATTCAACTCTGTACCCCACAGATATGTAAGGTCAACTATGCTACACCAAAATATAAAATAAAAATAAAAAATAAAAATATATGTAAATATAAAAAAAAGATAAACACTAGAGCTGTTGCCTTCAACTTTGTATATTTTTACTTTTGTTTATACAATGATTACCTGCTAAGGATATATTTAGCAAGTGCACTGCATTCTTCTAGGAAAAATTTACTCTGTGGTGCACTTATGAAAAGTAAACATTAAAGTAAAGGTCTCATTTGCTATGTTCCAGATGGTAATTTTGCATTTAAAACACAGAATTTTCATTCTGACAGTGTTCCAAAAATATTTTCCATGGCCATCCTGTAACTTCCATTCTCCTACTACAGATTCCTTTCCATTCCAGGATTTTCAGTCTTTTCTTTATAAAACACATTTTCCCGCTTCTGCCTGGCAAACGTGTCATGAATGACTTAGTGCTAGTGGTAAGTTCTAAATATGAGAGTTTATGGAAAGCCTTGAATATAAAGAAAGTCCAAGTTAATCCGAAGGCTCAGCAGGACCACCTCATACCATACATTTGTATAAAACAAGCTTTTTAAAGAAAGCATAACTGTTATATGTCTCATAAATTGTGGATAAGTATTAACAAGAAAATGATATTTTCAAATGGTATAAAAGAGACAAAAACCTAGACCAGGATATAAAATTACTGCGAACTCTTGAATAAAAAAGTCAAGGATGGCCCTAGATAAGCAACCAGTTAAGGACAGAAAAGAGTGAGACAAAACATGTTAAAACAAAAACACTTACTAAGCTATTCAGTTGTGTAAATGAAAAGAAAAATACATGAGGCTTCAGTTTTCCCAATGAAGAGAAGAGACAGTAAAACTAAAAACATACATAAAAAGAACCATAACTGTTGTACAATTTGTTAATTTTATTTACCTTCCAAGAAAAGTGTTCTGTTTTGTCTAATTTTATAATAAAACCAACTCATAAAATTTATTTTTTGAACTTATAAAAGCCAGGTGGTTTGGTTAGTTGCAATAAGCAAAATTCTCTCTTGATAAATACTAGAGGGGCCAGTAAGGGTAAGGGAGGAATTGGTAAAGGTCCACGAAAAATGATCACATTGTATAATGTTGAATATACTAGTTATCCTGATTTGAGCATCACGTATTGCACACAGGTAATAATATTCAACTCTGTACCCTACAGATATGTAAGGTCAACTATGCTACAACAAAATTATAAAATAAAAATAAAAATAAAAAATAAAAAAATATAAAAATATAAAAAAAGATAAACACTAGAGCTGTTGCCTTCAACTTTGTATATTTTTACTTTTGTTTATACAATGATTACCTGCTAAGGGTATATTTAGCAAGTGCACTGCATTCTTCTAGGAAAAATTTACTCTGTGGTGCACTTATGAAAAGTAAACATTAAAGTAAAGGTCTCATTTGCTATGTTCCAGATGGTAATTTTGCATTTAAAACACAGAATTTTCATTCTGACAGTGTTCCAAAAATATTTTCCATGGCCATCCTGTAACTTCCATTCTCCTACTACAGATTCCTTTCCATTCCAGGATTTTCAGTCTTTTCTTTATAAAACACATTTTCCCGCTTCTGCCTGGCAAACGTGTCATGAATGACTTAGTGCTAGTGGTAAGTTCTAAATATGAGAGTTTATGGAAAGCCTTGAATATAAAGAAAGTCCAAGTTAATCCAAAGGCTCAGCAGGACCACCTCATACCATACATTTGTATAAAACAAGCTTTTTAAAGAAAGCATAACTGTTATATGTCTCATAAATTGTGGATAAGTATTAACAAGAAAATGATATTTTCAAATGGTATAAAAGAGACAAAAACCTAGACCAGGATATAAAATTACTGCGAACTCTTGAATAAAAAAGTCAAGGATGGCCCTAGATAAGCAACCAGTTAAGGACAGAAAAGAGTGAGACAAAACATGTTAAAACAAAAACACTTACTAAGCTATTCAGTTGTGTAAATGAAAAGAAAAATACATGAGGCTTCAGTTTTCCCAATGAAGAGAAGAGACAGTAAAACTAAAAACATACATAAAAAGAACCATAACTGTTGTACAATTTGTTAATTTTATTTACCTTCAATACAATATTGGTTAGGAAAAAAACATTTTCATAAATATAAAAAACATGTATGCTACGTAAAACTCTTTAAAACATAGATACGTATTTTTATAAAAATTATAAATAACCACAGCCTTAATTAAAGATACATAGCATGACTTTACAATTTAGATATGGGTGGCTTCACTACTTAATAAGTATATGTAAGTGTATCTTAGTAAGCATAACATATTTAAAGTATGTAGTTAATATAAAATTACCTAGGAAGTAATTGCTTAAAAAAGAGAATGCATTTAGAAACTGTTAAAATAATTTATAGAAATTGACAACATTTATTTTAATTATGAGGTATTATTATTAAGACTACTAAAATTCCATATTTGGACTATAGACATGTAAAGATGGAATTGAAAGAAAAGTTAGCTTCTGTGACACTGAATCAAATAACTTCATTTATTCAATCAGAGCTCATCATTTAGAGGAAAATGGTCAATTACTACAGTGAAATGCATTTTGCTTGCAAGAGAAATAGAGATCATCCCACAAATTTGTCAGAATGTCAAAGTGTCTTTGAAAAAATAATTGTAGATTTAAAAAATTTCATGGAATTTAGAAATTAAACTTATTTGACCTAATTTTTCTGCTTTGTATCAATTGACTGCTGTTTGGCATGAGTGATAGTTAATGGATTAATCATAACCTTGAAATTAGGACAAAATCAAATCTAATTGGCAAGCTGACTTTCCTGTGTGCTTCAATCCCCAAATTGCATGCTTTGAAAAAGCCAAAATGGGGCCTATTAGCAAAATAAGTTTGCTGTACAATTTGAAGATGATGTTCATTTTGATAACTACATTTTTCTGTAGATTACAATAAGCGACATATAATAGGTATGATGCATATACATGCACATGCATATATAGAGAAAGGGGGAGCTTATGAAAAACACAATACGCTTTCATGCTTTCTCTACGAGTATTTTTCACAGTACATATTCCACTTTTATTTCTTCTAATCCATTCTCCACACTGTTGACTGAGAGCTATGATTAACAGAAGTCTAACGACATCTGGCCCATCAATGATACCACACCGCTTTCATGATAGAACCAAAATGCCTTAATATCCTTTGCTCAGTTTACCATTTAGCCTACAAGAAATTCTTTTACTTTTCACTTTTGCTTCAGTTATACTGCTTATATTTATCCTATTGTTTTAGTTGATGTGCTATTTCTCTCTTTATTACTGGACTTTCCTAGCTGTTACCTTTGGAAAGAGAGAGACAGGAAGGCCATTCTCGCTCCTCCTTGAACTCTCCTACACTTATTTTGTTTCTCACTTCTCTACAAAGAGGTTCCTGATCACCTCCACAGTAAATATGGTCTCTCTCCTACAAGGGATGGTACAATG
>NW_007738898.1:0-1580 GCF_000696425.1 Galeopterus variegatus
GTTCAAAGGATCCACATTTCAGTTAGATAGAAGGAATAAGTTGAAGACATCTATTGTACAACATGTTGACTATAGCTATTAACAATGTATATTTATATTCTTGAAAATTGCTAGAGAGTAAATTTGTGTTCTTACCATGCACACACAAAAAAGGACGTGAAGTTATGCATTATGTTATCTAGCCATTCCACAATTTTTACATATTTGAAAACACCATGTTGTACATGATAACTGTATGCAAATTTTTGGTTAATTAAAAATAAAGTAATTTTTNTAATTAACTCCTTGAGTTATTGGCCCCAATTCATTTTGAACTGATCAATTTCAACTTTTTTCTTCTCAAATTTTTATATAAATATTTACGAAGAGATCTATAGAAACAATGGATGGTTTGGCATAAAATCTGGTTTGTCGCCAAAATTCAAATATTTAGTTATTTTTGCATCATATCAAACTCCATTATATAACTGCATATATTGTGTAATATATAATATATGTCGGTATTATCATATATAAATATATTGTATAATCGAGTTTAATATATATGATACATATATGTAATGCATATCCATTCTATATCTATATCTGTATCGTATCTACACACATGTAAAATGATGGATTGCTAGATATTTAGCTAAAGCTATAGCTATAGTTAAGAGATGTATAGATAAATATAGATGTAGACATTGTGCCTCCTTTTAGTAGTTCACACCCATCCTTTGGGTTACATTGTCCTAATTCTCATGTCTTTCTTTCTGAGATTTCCTATGTACTGCAGTGGTGTGATGTTGGCATGGCTGAGCCAACATTATGTGAATAGTCTCAATTAGCCTCCAGATAAATCTGCTTTGAAAATCAAAGTATATCTTTACAAATGAAATATTTAAAAATATACCCAAACCACTATATTTGATTGTTTTCCTTATTTACTTCACAAAAAAACATGCCAAAATAAGAGATAAAAATGGTGATAAGGCTATTATCAAAAAGACAAAAAGATAATTATTGACAAGGATGTGCAGATAAAAGAACACTTGCACACTATTGGCGAAAATATTAATTAGTATAGCCATTATGGAAAACAGAATGGAGGTTCCTCAAAAAAACAAAAATAGAACAACCATATGATTCAGCATTCTCACCACTGGGTACATATCCAAAGGAAATGAAATAAGTATGCCGAAGAGATATTTGTACTCCAGTATTCATTTCAGCGTTATTCACAATAGTAGCCAAGATATGGAATCAGCCTAACAGTCCATCACTTAATGAACAGATAAAGAAAATGTGGTATATGTACACAATGGAATACTACTTAGCCTTAAAAAAGAGTGAAATCCTGCTGTTTGTGACAACATGGATGAACCTGGAGAATATTATGTTGAGTGGAACAAGCCACCCACAGAAAAACAAACATTGCATGATCTCACCTACACGTGGAATCCAAAAACGTTGAACTCATAGAAGCAGAGAGTACAATGGTGGTTACCAAGAGCTGGGGTAGGAGTGGAAAGATGTCGTTCAAAGGATCCACATTTCAGTTAGATAGAAGGAATAAGTTGAAGACATCTATTGTACAA
>NW_007738898.1:2125-4870 GCF_000696425.1 Galeopterus variegatus
ACCATGTTGTACATGATAACTGTATGCAAATTTTTGGTTAATTAAAAATAAAGTAATTTTTTTTTTTGTCTTTTTCCGTGTCCGGCAATGGATCGCAACTCTCAGTGTCACCCCCGTACTGGACCGGGACCGGCAACGGGATCGCAGCCCTCGGTGTTGCTCCCGCGCCTCGCTCAGCCAGTGAGCGGGAACCGGTCTGTATGTGGGATCCGAACCCTCGGCGGGAGTGCCGCTGCGCTTCCCAAGCGGTGCACTATAGCAGTGCGCCACCGGGCTGGCCCAAAAATAAAGCAATTTTTAAAAATGTGGCTCATGTGAGAAATTGGTTGGTTATCTCGCTGTAATCATCTTCTGTGTAAAAGACTATTAAACCAAAAATGTGCCTCACAAAAAAATAGTGATATGCAATTAACATAATGTTTTTGGAAACACTTTGTGTACAAATTAGTGGGAAGCTATCTTTAAATATAGATAATACCTTTTTCCTTGAGTTAATTTACTCTTTTTTGAAATGAATGAGATATTTTCATCTTTTCTTATGTTAAACTGGAGATGCACATTTGTCCATGAGATGGGTGCCTAATACATAATGGTGGAGAAAAAAGATTTTTATTTTAAATTTCCCTAAAACTGCACACAAATTGTAATTGGACCCTGCAGCAGTTTATTCTGAATCTCCGAGCAAAGGTAAGACTGACTTTTATAGTAATGTTTTTGAAGGACTTTCTCATCAAATGTACTTATGTCTATTATTTCAGCATTTATGAAGCTGCAGTTGGCTTTGGGCTGTTGGCCTCTTTGTCAGTTTCTTGAAATCAAATTTTGAACCTAGAATTTACCATGGAAATACCAAGGAAGTAATATGTTTGTTTAATACTTTACTTTAAAACAAGCCATATTTTACAAAATATAGCTTGAATTAACTGAAAGAATTTTTGTTTTCCCTCAACCTTGCCACTATGTATACGTGCAGCAAATTTTTCTTAATCTGGTATTTTAATTGCTGAATTAGTAAACATATCCCTGGCTTAACTGTTCTGAAAATATGGTGTTTTTAGAATAAATTAGACATGAAATTATAAGTACATTTAAAGTATTTGGTACAGTACTCAGAATACTGTAAATAACATTTTTTCTTTTCCTCTCCAAAGCCCATATTATGAATGAACAAGATTACAGTAATCTGGAGACCTGGTCCAAACCTACACAATCAGAATTATTGGCAGTTAGGTGAGAATGGGAATGTTTGAAGAAATTCTCTGGGAGGTTTTTATGTACATTAAATTATAAAAGCCAATAATTAGAATATGAGTCATGTTGTTTGGCATCCTGTGATGGAGAGATGGCAGTATGAGCTGTTTTTATTCAGCCCTATTCACATGTACACACTCAGGTATTTTTCTTCTATGTCATCAGTCCACTAAAAGTCCCCCTCTGTCTCAGTGTCTTAGTTTCCTACACTTAGTAAGAAAGCATGGCCCAAAATCAGTTTTAGCACAAGAACAACGTTTGAAGGAATGGGTGGACATTGTTCCTGATGGATTCCAAGAGGTGTTTTACTGGGTGCTGTCAAGTGAGGGTGAAAATAGGAGNTGCAAAGCTTCAGGTTGTATAATTACAGTGCCAAAAAATTCAGTTACTACCAACAGGGAATCTTGTGCTATTGTTTAACAGTTTTCATTGTTTGAAGTCTATAGGTTAAATAAATTCACAACTATCTTTTTTGCCATCCCTTTTTACATCCCTAACTAATCAATAAGTCTTTCTCTATTCATTGCCCTGAAATGTAATAAGGAAGGAGAATGGCTCCATGGCAGGTTATCAAAATCCTCTGATTTATTGTTTTGTTTTTTCCTGGAATTTCACTATTCTTATGTATTATTTTCATAATTAAATCAAATATATTCTTTTGAAAATTGAATGGTTCAATTTAAAAATAGTTCCTGGAACATTTTCTTCCAGGGGCATAAACACTTAGTTTCTTTATTAGGTGTATCAGAAACAAAACTTTTTAATTTAGCTGTGATAACAAATACACCTAGAAGACTTGATTTAAAGATTTCAGGAGATGGGAAACAAAGCAAGACACATAGATAAACAAATGTGAATTTACAGAATATCTATTTCTTCTTTAAGATCCTATAAATATTTTAACTTTGAATAGAGTAGTCCGTTTTGACAAAATGTTTATATTATTTTCATGTAATAAAATAGTGTAAATAATATGTTCAAATGATACATCATTTATATTTATGATTCTAAATTCAGCATAAGCAAATGGGTATAATAAAAATTCAGAAAACAATTTTTCATAATTAACAATAGGCTACATATTATTCAAAATCTGTTCTCATCGTGAGAAAAAAATGGATAATTGGCTCTGAACTGATGTGAACTTTCAGATTCAGTATTTTACGGCAAATTCAGTTATCCCGAAAGTATTGTATGATCTCATTTGACACACAAAACAATTTCAGGATTGATGTAACAGTAATCTGTCTAATTTTAGCACAATAGTGTCTTGGAACTTAATAAGAAACATTCTTGGGATTAGCTTGAAATAGAATTGGCTTCAGTGAAAGATCCCTATGAGAGCAAAATTTGTTGGAAAATGATGAGGTAAAGTTGTAGAGCTGATTATTTAAATAGCTCTATATGTCTTCCTGTAACATGAGTGCGTCAAAATTTTAGAAAACTATTAAACTGGTTATATATATATATATTAAATATTAAATATATATATAT
>NW_007738898.1:5686-8266 GCF_000696425.1 Galeopterus variegatus
GTCTTCCTGTAACATGAGTGCGTCAAAATTTTAGAAAACTATTAAACTGGTTATATATATATATATTAAATATTAAATATATATATATTGTCTTCCTGTAACATGAGTGCGTCAAAATTTTAGAAAACTATTAAACTGGTTATATATATACACACACACACACACACACATCAGTAATAAACCATTAGGATAAATATACTTATTTATTTTGTTTTTTAAATATTTTAAGTTGAAAATACATGGAAAAATTATTTGTAAACTTTAATCAAATTACACTCTTAATGACTTTTTTTCAAAAAGCTTACATTTCTTTCCAGACATAATCTGAATTCCAAAGCCATTAACTGTTAGCAAGCTATTTTGTGTGTGATAATATTGGTATAAATGCATCTTTAAAAACATAAAAGATGCTTTATAAAGGTTTGACATATTTGGAAAATATTGTTATTTTATTTAATTTACTTTTAAAAATTGATATACATTTTGCACTTTATATAAATTAAAATTTTGACTATGAAATTTTATCAGATAAAATTATACAAATTAATGTTTGCAATACCTAATTTTAGAGAGTCAATAGGGATCTACTAAAATTTCTGATGGGTATTTACATTGACATAATTTTTTCAGGAAAAAAAAAGTATTGCCTTGTAATATTGAATATCCAATTCACATAATTTGTGACCTACCAATTCAGTTCCTCAGTATATATAAAAGAGAAACCCTGGTCTATGTGTTGACTGTTGAACAAACACGTAGAAGAATGTGTATGATAGTACAGTTTTAAAAAAGAAGAAAACAAAAAGGAATAACAAAAGAGTCATCTAGAGGAGAATGGAAAACAAATTTTGTAACATTTACATAATAATTATTATACAACCATTTAACATAAATCTACTGGAACCAATTCTGGAAATATATAATTAGAAGATAGATATAGAGATAAATAAATAGATATAGGTATAAATTAAGGTTTAGATATTATCGAATATTTTGGGCCTTTTCTAAAATTAAAAAACTCTCACAGAATTGATAACACAATATCCTAGGGGCCACCTCCTCAGCCCCTGGATAAGGCCCATACAAGTGAGAGGTGTGACTCTCCATTAAGTTTTAAAGTTAGACTGTTTTTGCCTATAATTATAGAAAACAGCATGGGTGAATCTCAGCACAAAATGTTGAGTCAGGAAAATAAGTCCTATAAATATCAAAATAGCCATTTTGCAAAGTTTAGAAACAATTAAAACAAATAATAGCATTTAGGTATACACAGACATGTAATACATTTTTTAACAAAAGAAAGGGAATAACAAACACAGAATTCAGAATAATAGTTTATTCCTTTTTTATACTTATTTTGGCCATTTTTATCTCAAGGAGTTGAATTAGATGACCCACTTATATTTAATTATTAAGTTAAAAATTATTTTTTTGTGTTAATAAAATAAAATCTGTTATTAAAAAGTCTATAATTAGGGCCGGCCCGGTGGCGCACTGCTACAGTGCGCCGCTTGGGAGCGCAGCGGCGCTCCCGCCGAGGGTTCGGATCCCACATACAGACCAGCGGCTCACTGGCTGAGCGAGGTGCCGGCGCAGCACCGAGGGTTGCGATCCCGTTGCCGGTCCCGGTCCGGTACGGGCGTGACACTGAGGGTTGTGATCCGTTGCCGGTCACGAAAAAAAGACAAAAAGGAAAAAAAAAAAACAAGTCTATAATTATTATATAGTGTATCTCTTGTTCAAATCCACTTTCATTTGTGTATCAGAATTACTTAGATGATTTCCGTAGAATTCATGTATAGGTAAATGAATAAACACATTGCTGTGGTTTGAATGTGCCTCTTAGCTAATATTGTAGCTTACTTTCCAATATAGTATTTGAAAGATCGGTTAAGAGGTGATTGGACCATGATGGCTACATGTTCATGAGGTCAATGGATCAATGTTTATTTTGGCAGTGGTACAAGGGACTTTATGAGAAGAGCAAGAGAGCACGTTGGCATTCCCTCTCTCAGCCAGAGTTGTCACGGGACTCTGTAGAGAGTTCCCACCAAGAAGGCCCTTACCACACCTGCCTGCTGGATCTTGGATATTTCAGCCTCCAAAACTGTCAAAAACAAAATAAATGTTGTTTTCTTATAACTTACTAACGTCAGGTATTCTAAGAACAGGAAACAGATTAATACACATATATTGTTGCAAAATAACCATAAGAAGAAAATAGATAAAAAAGTGAATCTCATTTCCAATTTCCTCTGAAAAAATGGTGACACTGCTACTCTAAATTATACACACACACAAAACCACACACACCTTAATTTTAAGTGGTAATGCTTTGAGAGGAACTAAAATTTGTTTGGACTCAATAAAAATGTGTTTAATTAATACCACATTAGTAAGCAATTATGAAGTACTTGAATAAGTGTCTCAATTTTTGTAACACCCAGATTGTTTTTGTTTTGGTGGAACCTTAGTTTTGGGGGGATGGTGATAAAATCTGGTTATTTTGGCATTGCTCTTAATTTTGGGTTGTATCCTAGAGTTTAGAAATGAAGACAGAACAATCATTCATGTGAGTTC
>NW_007738898.1:8970-12497 GCF_000696425.1 Galeopterus variegatus
ACATTAGTAAGCAATTATGAAGTACTTGAATAAGTGTCTCAATTTTTGTAACACCCAGATTGTTTTTGTTTTGGTGGAACCTTAGTTTTGGGGGGATGGTGATAAAATCTGGTTATTTTGGCATTGCTCTTAATTTTGGGTTGTATCCTAGAGTTTAGAAATGAAGACAGAACAATCATTCATGTGAGTTCGCACCACTGCTGAATGCAATGGAAAATTTGTGGCTGTAACTTGTAATAATCTGTGAAGATCCACTTCTTCCTAGTGATAAATTGTAATTCCTTCAAAAAAAAATTCAACTAAAAATAAAAATGAAATAGCAGTGGCTGGAACTTTGACAGGTAGGAAATTTGGGTTTAGAAAAAATAGGGAAATGGACTCATGATAACTCTGTTTAAAAAGTCAACCAAGTTAGCATATATTACACAAGGCATCTTCATGCTAACAATGATTGGAAAAATACATAAAATTCTTTTTTTCCCTCATCTAAGCTTCCAGAAAAATGTATAGTAGAAAATGTTTACATAAATCACAATTTTATTTAGGAACAAGCACTGCATTTTCTGCTTTCTTAATATTTAGTGATAGTCTACCTGTGGTACTCTGTTTGAACTGTAGGCATAACCAGTTATAGTACCAGGCCCTAGTGGAAGACTACTGCAATGAATTAAAACAGTACATATAAAAATGGCCAGGCAGAAAATGTCTTATTCAGAACAGAGCCTTAACCTTATGGAAATGTGTTACATAAACCCAGTGAAAGCAACTAATGGATGAGCAGTACTAAAATCATTTTTACTAAGATTATGATATCCTACATCCAATTATTAATAGCCATTTCATTAAAGGGTATATTTACTTTGTATGCTTGAGAGTGGCTGGAGGATGGAATCTAGTTAGGATAGCTTGTGTGTATACACACACACATTTATATGTTTATATAAAATAGTTATATTGTGCTTATTTGCATTTGTTTGCTACTGTTGATATGTTACTTTTTAAAAATGGAATTGTGTGATTTAAATTCAATAGCTATAACTTTTAAGTGTTTGGGTTTCCATAGATGTTGTAGTTTATAGACCTATGGAGTTAGTGAGAAGTTTTACATTATGAGGCTTTACATCGTAAAAATACAGTGAGAACAATTTTCTTCAAAAACAGAGTTAGGCAGGAAATAAGTGATACTGTCTCATTATATTTTTGAAAGGATTTTTCTTTCCTGATGACTGAGATAATATGGCAACTATTATAGTCATAGCATTTGATCACCGCTTTTTAACAAAAATATTTTTGAGTCTTATCAGGAAAAGAAAATTAGGGAAGCAGGCTTTGATTTGGATATCAATGCCATAATAGCTTCCTGAAAAAAAAATGTATTTAATTTCCATAATATAATGTCACATGGAATTATGGTAGGAAGAATGCAAGTCAAAAGAATCCCTTACAGTACATAATGATTACGTTTCTAAATGAGCATAAATTTAAGATCAGTTTTTTTTAAAGAATATGCAAGTTTGTCATTTATAAAAATGCTCTTAGATATTTGGTATAAACAACATATTTTACTGCAAAATTCAGCCCTTAACACATCTCTTTTATAGGTAGTTACATTATAAGGCATTTAAACAGAACAAGCCTATTAAAAATGCAAAATAAATATTTCGAATGTTTAATAATAATTTCCAAAATTAAAGGAATGTGGTGTTTCTTTTCATTTTGTGTGTGTATCTGTTTTTGTTGTTGTTTAAAGTCAGTAAATTTAATTGAATATTGTCATTAGAAAAAAAAATATTTTTATACTCACCACTCATTTCTTTTGGTCAGTGATTACACATTTTTCTAATCTATCTTTTACATTTGTTTCTTTCTGTATCTATAATTTTTGCTTTAATTCTACTTGATTTTGTTTTGCATTTTTAAATTAAGTAATCACATCTAAATTCTACAAATGTGTCTTTTTTCAGGAGCCATATTAAATTGCTTTCTAAATTTGTAATAATAAAAATAGAATAAATTTCTTCTCACTGCATGTTTTTCAAATAGTTCAGTAACTTTATTTAGAGAATGTGAGCTAGGTCCTCTGAGTTTATTTTAAGATCCAATGAAGCAATAATCCATTGATCTTCAAATGTCATGCGAATCTTTAAAGTGTATTAGAAAGTGATTAACTGAATATTTTTAGTGGTGTTGTATAGCACCAAATCTGTGTTTTCTTTGGTTGCATTATTTGTATCTTATTGATGTAGAAATTCCAAATGGAAACATTTCACTACTCCGAACTTTTTCTTCATTCCCCAAAAATCTTTTCCTCTGGGATAGCATCAGCACACAGATTTTGCATACCAATATTTACATTCATATGAACTTTTCATGTTTTTATCAATTAAGTGGATATTTAAAATGAAAAAGTAGTCCTTCCTTTTTCTTTTTCTTTTTTATTTATCTGCCTCACCATGGGTTTTACTTCCTTCACATAATAAAATAATATTAGAGAAAAGACTTGTATGAATTGGACGAGTACAGTTTACCCAAACAGATTTTTAATCTTAGGTAATGACTTTCTTAGTTCTTGTGAAGAAAATGGAGTCAGTATAGCCAGGCCCCCTTGCCTCTTATCTGGCTGGGTATGATTCAGTCTATTTTTCTTTCACTTACCTGGCTCAGGACTGCACAGGACAGGGTAGAAGGGTCTGTGATCCAGCCCGATGGTTCTGTAAAAAGCATATATGTCCAGTGTGATTGAAATGCTTTTGAAAATGAATTGTTGAAAACACAGACTAGAGAACAATAACATACTGATTGAAAATGATAATAAAGCTAAAATGATAATAAAGCAATGCCTTATTAACAGGACTCTGTGGCATACAGGATGAGTGTATTTTAGCAAGATTATGACTAACTATGGCTTCTCCCAAGTTAAGTATAGTACGGTCTCCACCCAAGAATTGCCATTGTGTTATCTTTCCTAGGAACCCATTCAATTATATGGTGCTTCCACACAAAACAAAGAGATCTAATAGACACATTTTATGCAATATTTGAAAACTAATGTAAACATTTTGGGACCTGATTTTGCTAATCATTGTAATACTTGTCATTCTTACCCTTAATAAGTGCATCTTAGATTTTGCTTCTTGATAAGAATGAATCAGTTGAACCAGTTCTATGTGAAGTTGAGAGACTTGGCAGTGATGAGTTATGTCCACAGCCAACCAGTTTAAATTAGTTCTGCACTTTTTTTTCCTGAACAGTTATATTTTGCCATTCAAACCAGGGTAGATACATCCCTGATAGTATATAAAGGTGAACTGAAAACTTCAATACAGTTACTTATAGATGAGAAAGTTTAGACTTGCAACAAATGTACAATCTAAATAACTTAAAGCTCACCAATACATTCAGTATTGGCAATTTGGCATGTACCTTGGCCATGCATATAGAACTAGAATATTTTCAAGAAAAGTCCATTAGGAACACTTTGTATACAAAAAAAATTTAGCTTCACTAATATATACACACAAAATATA
>NW_007738898.1:12525-14073 GCF_000696425.1 Galeopterus variegatus
GAACCAGTTCTATGTGAAGTTGAGAGACTTGGCAGTGATGAGTTATGTCCACAGCCAACCACTTTAAATTAGTTCTGCACTTTTTTTTCCTGAACAGTTATATTTTGCCATTCAAACCAGGGTAGATACATCCCTGATAGTATAAGAAGGTGAACTGAAAACTTCAATACAGTTACTTATAGATGAGAAAGTTTAGACTTGCAACAAATGTACAATCTAAATAAATTAAAGCTCACCAATACATTCAGTATTTGCAATTTGGCATGTACCTTGGCCATGCATATAGAACTAGAATATTTTCAAGAAAAGTCTATTAGGAACACTTTGTATACAAAAAAAATTTAGCTTCACTAATATATACACACAAAATATAAATATGTTCTTTTTCTTTTCTTTATATTAGTCATTTTTAAATCTATTTGGATGAATTTAAGCTAATTTACTTTGGAACAATAGTACTTTTTTTGTTTAACAAATTTAATAGGTTAACTTTTTATTTTTCATTTCTGCTCCCGAAGAAATTGTCTTAAGGCAAAGACAAATAAAGCAAAATCTGAAACACCCTCTTCCCAAATCTCACCTTTTCTGTTATTTTGAGGAGATTGCCACTCACTAAAATATGAATTCAAGTAAACTGTATTCTTGGCTGAACTGTTAAGGATAATGATGCTTATATTATTATATACAGTCCATTCACATGTTTTCAATACTTGTTTGTTTTTGAGTGCTAAAATACATTTCTAAATATTCTATATTAATTTCCTTATCCCTCCTGCCAATTATTTAGTGGCTGTTTTTTCTGTTGCTTTTTTTTTTTTTTTTTTTTTTATGATGAAGCATATCCTTTTTCAGGGTAGTAGTCTTTTGCTCCCAGCTGGATTAGTTTTACTCTACTCTGTTCAGGCTTCCTTTTTACCCTGTAGGATTGTTTTTTTTTTTTTTTCTCAATCATATGTCTCCCTCTTTAGAAAAGTTAATTTTGTACTCTGTTAAAGTTCTAGTAGCATCCTAGCAAAAGGGATAAGGCGAGCAACTTTTACTTATTTTCCTTCATTTAATAAATATTCTTATTTTACTTTCAAAGGAGATTGACGATAAATTAATAATTTCAAAAACGTTTTTCTCAAAACTTTGGAGACCGTTACTCAATAATCTTTTACTATCCAATGTTGCATTTTAGTATTCTAACGACATTTCATTGTCATTTATATTATTCTGAAAAATATATTCTTTTCCTCCATGTAACTGTTCAGATATTTTATAATGAAATAAATTGATGTGTATCTTTCTAGTCATAATTTGTTAATAAGAATGAGTCTGTTTAATCCAGCGATGATAATACTATGCATTATTTCTTTGATAACTTTATGTACTCTAATTTTTGTTGTTTTCTCTTAAATTTCTAATTTCCTGTTTATCTTTTCTTATGGTAATCTCTTTAGTATTTTATTGCAACCTGGGATGTTTCCACATGTGTGATTTTATCTTCCCAATTAGATTTATTTTCTGCTTTCACAATTATAACATAACTGTATCTTGTTTTTTTTT
>NW_007738898.1:14427-14893 GCF_000696425.1 Galeopterus variegatus
TTTTTTTTTAATATCTCCTAGTTGCTATCATCATATACATATTTAAAGGATTCTATGTTAGAAAATTAAAATGCTTAACCATATCCAGTTTTCTCCACTTTCCAAGTGAATGGAAGGATTCCACTTTCTCATTCTCTTTGAAGATGCATGGCACCATACGACTGGTTCCTTCCAACAGGTTGTTGTGAGAACTGATACATTTTCCTTTTATTTCTGAGCATTTAATTGTTGATGTAAAACCTTCCATAATGTCATCTCCCACCCAGTTGACTACAAAGGATGTGCATACAGGTGATGCAGCTGTAGTATGCTGGAGCCTCCATCAAATTGGATAACGAGTGGCCCTCAGGATCATCTGCACCGAGAGTGAACTTTCCAAAAGCTATTCTACCACTATTATTACTACCAGCAGTGACAATAAGTACATACACACATACATACATCTTCCTTTTCTTAAACCACTGTG
>NW_007738898.1:16368-24597 GCF_000696425.1 Galeopterus variegatus
TTAGCACATTGACTCAAATGTTTTTATTACTTGTACCCAAATCTAGTGTCTCTCAGTTTTATATCCTCCAGAGAGTAAGTTTTAGATCTCTGTGGATTTAGAGGAGTAGATTAGCTGCATTGATTAGGAGGTAATTCAGAAGATTAACTTCTCCACATACATAACTTTATTCTACCCCCCACATTCATTTAAATCTTCACAATTTCTGGTGTCTCAGTGTTTTATGTCTTCTTGGGATTCTGGAGAATTGTCTTGCTTCAGTTTATTCTTTGTGAAAAATCTTAGCTTTCATTTTATCTTATTTACTGGAACAATGACTGCGATTCTGTCTGCTGTTGTTTTTTACCTTTTTTCCTTTGTTAGTATGCACTTTACCTTTTTATTATTATTATTTTTATATCATGTTAATAATGCCTGAGGAGAGTGGTAAATGCAAACATTAATGCAAACATACTTAACTCTAAATTTGTCATCCATTCCCTTTATTAATCTTACATTTTCATTGTCTTATCCTGAATAAACTTGTTTTCCACTTTCAAAGATGATACTAATAAGAAAAATAATGACTATGATTAAGTGAATGCTTAATAATGACTATGATTTTGTGAATGCTTAATATATGTCTGTGCCTTTTCAAATACTTAAATGCAATGAATTAACTAAACTTTTTTTAGCCTGGTAGAACTCATGTCACTTTATATATCAGTTAGGTATCTCGAGATTAAAGAGTTAGTAAGTGCAGGAGTCATAGTCTTAACACACGTCTGTCTGATTCCAGAAATACAAATCTTTGCAATATATTGGAATTACTAAAAAACAATAGCATTGGAGTTACTAAAAACAGTAGAAATAATACAATAGCAGAGGATAAATACTGTAATAATTTATTTATCAAATTGCCAGCATTTTTACTTAAAAATTGCACATAGACAAACTGGGCAAATGTTGATTCATCAGGAGTTGGAAAAGAACATTATTTAATGGCAAAAACTAAAACAAAAACAAATCACTGTAAAAATATACAGTAATTTAAGGCTGAAAAAAAGTAAAGAATGAGTTGAGTGTGAGTTGAGCTAAAAGATAAAGCAAAGTGTTACTGAAGTGATCTTAAGTTATTAGCTATAACTTTTCTGAAATAGGGAAACTTTAATCTTCCATCATATTTAAGTTAACAGGTGATTCACCAAGAATCAGAAATGCTCACTAGACATCAGAGAAATGCAAATCAAAACCACACTGAGATATCATCTCACACCAGTTACACTGGCCATTATTAAAAAGACCGAGAATAACAAATGCTGGCAAGATGTGAGGAAAGGGGAACTCTTCTATACTGTTGGTGGGACTGTAAACTAGCACAGCCATTAAGGAAAACAGTATGGAGGTTTCTTAAACAACTACAGATAGAGCTACCATATGATCCAGCAATCCCACTACTGGTTATATATTCACAGCAATGGAAATCATCATGTTGAAGGGATACATGCACTTCCATGTTCATTGCAGCTCTATTTACAATAGCCAAAATATGAAACCAACCTAAGTGAACATTGACAGACTACTAGATAAAGAAAATATGGCACATATACACAATGGAATACTACTCAGCCATAGAAAAGAATGAAATTCTGCCATTTGCAGCAACATGGATGAATCTGGAGAAAATTATGTTAAGTAAAATAAGCCAGTCAAAGAAAAAGAAATACCACATGTTCTCACTCAAAACTGGCTGCTAGGAAGGAAGGAAGAAGGAAAATAGGGAGGAAGGAAGAAAGGAATGAAAGAAAGAAAGAAAAGACCACAACAATAGGACTTTCAGAAGGAGAGAACAAACCAAGGATACTGGAGATGGGGAGAGGGAGGAAGGGGATATGGGAAGTGATGGGTCAGGCAAAGGGCATAAGGAAATATAATTTGTAAGAATGAATATGCTAGTAATACAGAAAAATATTTAAAATAAAAAGAATAAGAAATTATTTCATTTTAATCATTTCACACCAAAGTAACATTTCATTTCATTTAAAAACAAAAATATTGTTCAGAAATTCTTACTCTGTGTAAATAAAAACCCATAAACACTTACACATGCACACACAAACATGTACATAAAGAGAAAGAAATAAATGCCTCATTGTCGCAGCATTTGGGTATTATGACATTATAATGTAATCCTTGCAATTTTATTCTGTTTATTTTCAATTTCAACATATTGTAGATTGTCTTAGAGCCATAAACTCAAATAGTACTAGACAAGTTTGTATTAAAAATATGTACACACATTTCTTTTAAAGATAATGATTTTCCTTTTAAAAATTCACTTAAATAGCAAAGCAAACCTTATTTATTGATACAATTTCACTTATCTAATTATTAACTTATTTTTTTCCTGTTTGAACAACAATTAAAAGTAGTGCTTACAATCGAAGCTTTGTTATCTGTTTTGTTGAAAGTGAAGAGATAGGATCATGAAATTTAGGAAAAAGGACAATTACATTGAAAGTGAATGAAAGTAGTCTGTTTCATTTGGTGAAATGGCATCCCAATCATCCAACAATCTCTTCCTTTGACATCTAGAAGTCTTCATTGTATGCCCAATGATGAAAGCTTTGTTCAAACGGAACACGTTAAGCTGCTGAAAGTAAGGGCATCTGCCAGTTTTACGCTTATGTGGCCTTACACAAAAACCCTTCTGTTGTTTGCCTGACAGAGGAGCATACATCTCCTCTTTCAGCAGAGAGCCTCTGTTGAGAGTTTAAACTACAAGTCTCTTGGCCAAACAATGCCCCAACCATGATCAAAGTAAAGCAGAGATTTGACATTCAAGTTCATGTTCAGCATCATTAGCAGATATGAATAGGAAAAAAACCCTTCAATTATAAAGAAATAATTTGATTAGTATTTGGAAGTTGGCATTTCACCAAAAACTACAATGCCCAACGATGAAAAAAGCAGGCTTTCTTTTGGTCCCACTTTAATTACTTTCTGTCATTCCTATTTTCTCTTGACCTTACCAAACATGTTGGCCTCATGGTCTTTCGTTGTTTTTGAGGCAGTTCTTCAAATTATCTCCCTAATTCATTTAAATTACTATATAGATATATCTTCTTTACAACTTTCTCAAGTTCTTTGTTTTGCTAGAATTCAATTTAACCCTGATACTCCAGAGAAACTTTTCTTGTGAAGTTAACAACCTCCTCCAAGTGGCCAAAGCTAATGGGTCAGACTCGGCTCTTCTTATACCTCATCTCAGTAGCACCTGAAATACTGCCATATACACCTCATCTCAGTAGCACCTGAAACACTGCCATATATTTATCTTATTAGACTTTTCATCACATTTTCTTATTTATTTAGCTCCATTTCCTTTGAGTGAAACCCTAAACTGCCTNTTAGCAGATATGAATAGGAAAAAAACCCTTCAATTATAAAGAAATAATTTGATTAGTATTTGGAAGTTGGCATTTCACCAAAAACTACAATGCCCAACGATGAAAAAAGCAGGCTTTCTTTTGGTCCCACTTTAATTACTTTCTGTCATTCCTATTTTCTCTTGACCTTACCAAACATGTTGGCCTCATGGTCTTTCGTTGTTTTTGAGGCAGTTCTTCAAATTATCTCCCTAATTCATTTAAATTACTATATAGATATATCTTCTTTACAACTTTCTCAAGTTCTTTGTTTTGCTAGAATTCAATTTAACCCTGATACTCCAGAGAAACTTTTCTTGTGAAGTTAACAACCTCCTCCAAGTGGCCAAAGCTAATGGGTCAGACTCGGCTCTTCTTATACCTCATCTCAGTAGCACCTGAAATACTGCCATATATTTATCTTATTAGACCTTTCATCACATTTTCTTATTTATTTAGCTCCATTTCCTTTGAGTGAAACCCTAAACTGCCTCTTTTTTAATCTCTTACTGAAAATGTCTAACAAAATTTTTGGTACATATTGAAACTCCAAAATCATTTAACAGATATGTAAATGAGAGGTGTAATAGAATCTTCTGGTATTCTTAGCTGATTCTCTTGGCTATCTGGTCATATAGGATCATTACATTTCCAATGATTTTGAAGTTGGGTGTGAGTCATATGATCAATTCTAACCTGTGGATAATTAGTAGAAATAATGTGTGTCACTACTGAGATTTTAACTGCCACTGCAAGACCATCTGGCACTCTTTTTCTCACCGTAGTGATCTTGAAAGCATGTGTTGTTTGAGAGATACTAGGTGAACAAAGCAGTTAGAAATGCTGCCAAAGAGAAAACAACTACTCTGTAGTTTCATCCAATACCACAGGACGTTTTGTTTTGGTAAGGAATAAACTTCTTTTTATTATGCTGACATACTTCCATGAAATGAAAAGAACATTTCAGAGACAAAACCTACTCAACATTCAACATTATAAGTCTGCAGAATGAGATATAGAACCAAGTTCCTTAGACTAGTTCTTAATATGCACTCTGCAAATCCCTGCTTTTCAACTGGCACTTTCAGGGGCTGCAATATCAAAACTATTTTCATTATAATTTAAAGACAATATTTTTGTTTTCACTGTGTTGACATTTCCACTGACAGTGCAAAAACATTGATGGGTCAGACTGTCAGCAGCTTAGAAGGTACCAAGGCAATGAAACCAAACAGTTATATCAGTCATTGTATTCTTCACTCTTAAGCAATCTTAAGGGAGAAACGTCACTGATAGTAGTAGTCCATGTGAAATGTTACTTACGAGTAGTCTTAGTGACAATTTATTAAACAAAATAAAATTATTAATTATTATCATTTATTTAGTTCATTAATTCCTGGTCCCCAATTGTATGTCGCTTTAATTTTCAATGTGTAAAAATGAGAAGTCTGCCCATAGCACTTCTGTGTCAAGCAGAGAACTTGTGTGATTGAACTGTAAGCTGAACTAGCAGCATTCTCATGAAATGCCATTTTTATTTGAAACAACAACTGGCAATTAAAGTGTGAAGTCTAACTTGGGTGTTTTCAAGTTCCTCAGTAATGAATGAAGTGAACCTATCCTTTCAGAAATAAATAACTTAGTAACAGGTAATTAAAAGCATGCACAAAGTACATTTTTTAAAAACTAGTACAACGGGAGTTAGTTTATTGAACCATGAAGGTATAAGCCTTTTATCTACCCGATTAAAGCTTCACATTGTGAGGTTAAAATGGAAAATCTTTCAGAGTACTTTTATAGAGGACAGAATAATAAGGGTATAAACCTCACTAGCTCATTACTTTAAGAAAAACAAAGAAACAAAAATGCATTACATTAGGTAGAACAGTTAAGTCCACAGGCATTAACCCTGGAAGAAGAAAGTCCTTTATAAGTAGGCTTATATTCTATTTATAGAAAATCCTGCACTGTTGAAAAATTTTTAAATGCATGGGACATACCTAGTTTGAAATTCCAGTGTGTGTGTGTGTGTGTGTGTGTGTGTGTGTGTGTGTGTGAGAGAGAGAGAGAGAGAGAGAGAGAGAAAGATCAGCACAATTTTGTTCATGCTCTGTGTTCTTCCAGAAACATTTGCTTCTAATATTTTACTAAAGAATATAAAAAAAAAATTGTTGCAAATAATTCTACTAAATAATACATGGAAAGCTGGAAGCAAAACTTAAATATGACACTAAAAATGTGATGAATAATTTAAATTACTGACCATTAGTTAAATTGTAGAAGGATGTTAGACATAAGTCAGACATACTACATAGTTATTAATAGTTTGCAGGAAGATCAGACACTCTGAGTCACTGAAAAGACCTTTATTTAAACAGGCCAGGGACCACAAAATCATTTTAAAAGGCCATTAAAAACTGCCAACAGATCCCATTTCCGCAAGCTAATTAACAACAAACAGGCAGTACTGAATTACATGTCTATGAGACTGTTTCTCTAATTTTATAAGGCTGCATTGGCATGGACATTTCTAAGATACTATTGCATATGAACAAAAAGAGGGGAAAAGTAATACTATCTCCTCTCTAATCGTGGAAAATAGCCCCAAACCACCACCGTCTCGGTGAGTTTATCCAGTGGTGTCATTGCTCTGGGACCTGTGAGCTGAGTTGTCAGTTATGTTGGCTTTAAGGATTTTAAAAAGTCTTTTTTTTTCTTTTTATTGAGTTTTCCTAACAGATAATCCATGGTGTAATAGTCTGGCATGATAAGTAATAGGGAGACCAAAAGAGTGAGAACATTCAAAAGCAAATCCATTACTGTGTCCGTGCTCACGAGGGTGATCAGAGCACCTGGGACTGGGAATTGACCTAAACTAAGCTCGTTGCTACAAACTGACAAAACAAAAACACAGCAGTGTAAACTGAGAACCTTCAGCTACATTGACCTCCAACTCCCTACCCAAGTGGGTAAAATAGTTTATATCTTTGAATCAGGTTATAAGATAAGGACAGTATACTAGTCTTAAAGTGACATCCTTGATCCTGAGCCTGTAAGCCAGGACAATCCAGCAATTCAGTAAATTTCCTCTTCTTTCAGGACTGTTTTCTTTACTTTAATGATGGAGTTCCAGTGGGGAATTTTAAACTCAGTGTTCTTGCCTTTTAGCCACAGGTATGAGAGCATGATTCAGGTGTTTGCAGTCACCAGCACTTCCAGATCAAGGGTTGGTCCAGTAATGCAACATTACCCTTTTGTCTCTGTTAGTTTCAGGTGAGTTTTTTGTCACCTATAATCTAAACATTACTGAGACAAAATATTGGAACTGTTGCTTTCTGTTTCTCCATTTTGAAGGAATTTCTAACATCTCAGTAATATTCAGTTATAATGAAGTTTTATGTAGCAATTTTTTTTTTCCTTTTTGTCTTTTTTTTTCGTGTCCGGCAACGGATCGCAACCCTCAGTGTCGCGCCCGTACCGGACCGGGACCGGCAACGGGATCGCAACCCTCGGTGCTGCGCCCGCCCCTCGCTCAGCCAGTGAGTGGGAACCGGTCTGTATGTGGGATCCGAACCCTCGGCGGGAGCGCCGCCATACTCCCAAGTGGCGCACTGTAGCAATTTTTAAAAATATTTAAAATTTTTAAAAATGTTGCTCTTTTCAGGGGTCCTTCTATAAAGGCCTGTAAACATGGGTTGTCATGCCAAGTAAGTATAGTCCAGTGTGAATAGAGGCAGTTGTGGCTTTCACAGAAAGGCTATGGCAGAGAGTACCATGAGGTATGTTGGCACTTTTGGTTAACCCCAAGTATTGAATGAAAAACTTAGGCATAAATTGCTTTTTGAACCTTTCACTATGAACACATAGCAGAATGATGTTCATTTTTTCCCCTACCATCTAACACCAGGGAGAAGAAGAGAGACCTCAGGATATTCATTCTCAGGTGCAGCCGTCTATCTACCTTGGAATTAGGTAAAGAGAAAATTTCATCTCCTCATTCTTATTCCAATGTGAGTGGAGCTCAAACTAAGATGGGAGGACAGAAACCACTGAGATATGTTCAATAATGCACTCATTATGATATGTCAATATCATACAGGCAAATAAATAGAAATTTCTTTCACTTACATGTATATAATATGCACATATACACAAAAGAAGCACCAGGCATAGTAATATCTCTATCAGAGGCATAAAGAAAAGTCATGTGCACCATAATTCCTTCTATGCAGTATTTAAAAATGTGCACAATTAAACAACATACTATTTATGAGTAAAACATGGTAAAATCAAAGAAAAATCATGAAAAAATTAAAAGTGAAAGGAAATATAAAATAGGTAAGAAATAAAGAAAATATTTTTAAAAAGATTATATTGTTTAGACTGCTTGGTCTGACATATTTGTTGATCATGATTTTTATTCCTTCCCTTCTTGTTTGTGTAAATAGTATGTTGTACTTGCTCAATATTAAAATAAAATATTTTTAAATAGCATTGTATTCTGAATTTAATTTTAATTTTTCTAAAAAAACTCTGTTTTTCTTAGAGCAGTTTAAAGTTCACAGAAAAACTGGCCATAAATACAGAGTACATCCTATGGGTTTTGCCAAATGTGTAATGAAATGTATTCACCATTGTAGTAATATACACAATAGTTTCAATGCCCTAAAAATCCTTTGTGCTCTAGTTATCATCCCTCTTTTCCCCTAATCCCTGACAACCACTAACCATGTTATTGTCTCCTTAGTTTTGTCTTTTCCAGAATGTCATAGAGTTGGTATCACACAGTACGTAGCCTTTTCAGATTGGCTTCTTTCATTTA
>NW_007738898.1:25597-37059 GCF_000696425.1 Galeopterus variegatus
TTTTGTCTCTGTTAGTTTCAGGTGAGTTTTTTGTCACCTATAATCTAAACATTACTGAGACAAAATATTGGAACTGTTGCTTTCTGTTTCTCCATTTTGAAGGAATTTCTAACATCTCAGTAATATTCAGTTATAATGAAGTTTTATGTAGCAATTTTTTTTTTCCTTTTTGTCTTTTTTTTTCGTGTCCGGCAACGGATCGCAACCCTCAGTGTCGCGCCCGTACCGGACCGGGACCGGCAACGGGATCGCAACCCTCGGTGCTGCGCCCGCCCCTCGCTCAGCCAGTGAGTGGGAACCGGTCTGTATGTGGGATCCGAACCCTCGGCGGGAGCGCCGCCATACTCCCAAGTGGCGCACTGTAGCAATTTTTAAAAATATTTAAAATTTTTAAAAATGTTGCTCTTTTCAGGGGTCCTTCTATAAAGGCCTGTAAACATGGGTTGTCATGCCAAGTAAGTATAGTCCAGTGTGAATAGAGGCAGTTGTGGCTTTCACAGAAAGGCTATGGCAGAGAGTACCATGAGGTATGTTGGCACTTTTGGTTAACCCCAAGTATTGAATGAAAAACTTAGGCATAAATTGCTTTTTGAACCTTTCACTATGAACACATAGCAGAATGATGTTCATTTTTTCCCCTACCATCTAACACCAGGGAGAAGAAGAGAGACCTCAGGATATTCATTCTCAGGTGCAGCCGTCTATCTACCTTGGAATTAGGTAAAGAGAAAATTTCATCTCCTCATTCTTATTCCAATGTGAGTGGAGCTCAAACTAAGATGGGAGGACAGAAACCACTGAGATATGTCCAATAATGCACTCATTATGATATGTCAATATCATACAGGCAAATAAATAGAAATTTCTTTCACTTACATGTATATAATATGCACATATACACAAAAGAAGCACCAGGCATAGTAATATCTCTATCAGAGGCATAAAGAAAAGTCATGTGCACCGTAATTCCTTCTATGCAGTATTTAAAAATGTGCACAATTAAACAACATACTATTTATGAGTAAAACATGGTAAAATCAAAGAAAAATCATGAAAAAATTAAAAGTGAAAGGAAATATAAAATAGGTAAGAAATAAAGAAAATATTTTTAAAAAGATTATATTGTTTAGACTGCTTGGTCTGACATATTTGTTGATCATGATTTTTATTCCTTCCCTTCTTGTTTGTGTAAATAGTATGTTGTACTTGCTCAATATTAAAATAAAATATTTTTAAATAGCATTGTATTCTGAATTTAATTTTAATTTTTCTAAAAAAACTCTGTTTTTCTTAGAGCAGTTTAAAGTTCACAGAAAAACTGGCCATAAATACAGAGTACATCCTATGGGTTTTGCCAAATGTGTAATGAAATGTATTCACCATTGTAGTAATATACACAATAGTTTCAATGCCCTAAAAATCCTTTGTGCTCTAGTTATCATCCCTCTTTTCCCCTAATCCCTGACAACCACTAACCATGTTATTGTCTCCTTAGTTTTGTCTTTTCCAGAATGTCATAGAGTTGGTATCACACAGTACGTAGCCTTTTCAGATTGGCTTCTTTCATTTACTAACACTCATTTAAGTTTCCTCTATGTCTTTTCCTGATTGCATTACTCAATTTTTTTGTTTTATAGCAATATTTAAATTAACTTAAATTTCTGGTAGTTAGAATCAGATACCTAGAATATGCATATCAATACAGTGCTGTTACAGATGTAATTATACACATCATAAGGCCTACCTTCATGCACATTACAGCTTATTAGCAAGAATACCCCCCCCACACACACACACACACACACGTCAGGGACATTTTTTCCAAGGCTGAGATTCCTAAAAGGATGTTCCTAGGGAGGAGATCTTTAAGGCAGAAATGAATGAAAACTCAGTTTTTCATTTGTTTGGTTTGCTTATCTGTTTGCTTGTTGACCACAGCTTTTTAAAATATCAATAGAACAAATTCATTTGATTGAAGAATCAACAATTCAATAGTTTCTTTGTTTCTTTCCTTCATTCCTTCCTTTCTCCCTTCTTTCCTTCCTAGCAGCCAGTTATGAGTGAGAACATGTGATGTTTCTCTTTCTTTGTCTGGCTTACTTCACTTAACATAATTTTCTCTAGACTCATCCATGTTGCTGCAAATGGCAGAATTTCATTTTAATGTATGGCTGAGTAGTATTCCATTGTGTATATGTTGCACTTTCAGAAGGAGAGACAAACCTAAGGATACTAGAGGTGGAGGAAGGAAGGGAGGGGGTTTGGGAAGTGATAGGTCAGGTAAAGGGCATAAAGAAATATCACGATTTGTAAGAATGAATATGCTAATAACAAATAATAAAAAATAAGAAATAAATAAATAGTTTGTTAACAGTCCCCTTGAAGAAGCTTGGCCACACAGGGGAGGAAAAAAAACAAAAACAGGCTGTCATAATAAATATTGCCACTTTTAGAATACCTACTCTGTGATAAGTATTACATAAGGGGTCTTCAAAAAGTTCATGAAAAGATTCGTATTACAGGTATTTTTAATTCTATTTTTCCAGGAACTTGTGGAAATAACTTCCTTTAGGCAATGTATACACAACATTACTTCAACCCAAAACTTCACCATTTCTGGAATGTACCTAAATCACAAAGAAGAAATTTTCTCAATTATTCATAAGATTTGATCAGTTAAAACTTGCACTCTAGTTCTAAATATGTAAAAATGTGGAAAATAAAATTTATTTTAGAATTAATAAAATATGATTTTTCTCATTTATTTCTACTAAAATATGATGAAGTGTAATGTCATCTTCATTTAATAGATGAGATCATTAAGGTTCAAGATATTTTTGTAGGACAAAGATACAAAGACAGGAAATGAAATAACTAAATTAATAGCTGAGTACTCTTAATTTCTACACATAACTTTAGGGTTAATTTGGAAATATACACTCAAATTAATGTAAAAGAAAACTAAGAAATTATTGTCAGAGGAAGCTTATTCTCAATAAGAAAACGCACTGATTAGAAAACTGTTCTAAAATCACAAATGTAGTATTATGACTACTCTGAAATGTTTTAATTCTTTGAAACTAGCATTATTGTTGTCATGTCAGAAAACTCTCTTCATTCTTACTTTTTTCTGGATTTGAAAATTTTTTTCCCATTTCAAATAGCCAAGATGTGAAATCAACATAAGTGTTCAACAAATGAATGGATAAAGAATGTATGGGATATATACACAATGGAATACTATACAGCCATAAAAAGAATGAAATCCTGTCATTTGTGACAACATAGATGAACCTGAAGGACATTATATTAAGCGAAATAAGCCAGACACAGAAAGACAAATACCACATGATATCACTCCTATATGGAATCTAAAACCTTTGATGTCATAGTAACAGATTGTAGAACAGTGGTTACCAGAGACTACAGAGGGTAGGGGGGAGGTGGGGATGGGAAGAGGTTGGTCAAAAGGTATAAAGTTAGAATTAGATAGGAAGAATAAATTCTTTTTTTTTTTTCATTTTGTCTTTTTTTGTGACCGGCAACGGATCGCAACCCCCGGCGTCGCGCCCACACCTCGCTCAGCCAGTGAGCGGCCGGTCTGTATGTGGGATCTGAACCCTGGCGTCGCGCCCACACCTCGCTCAGCCAGTGAGCGGCCGGTCTGTATGTGGGATCCGAACCCTCGGTGGGAGCGCCACCGCGCTCTTGCGCCACCAGGCCGGCCCCAGGAAGAATAAATTCTGATGTTCTATTGCACAGTAGGATAACTGTAGTTAACAATAAGTTATTATGTATATCAAAATAGCAAGAAGACAGGATTTTGAATGTCCTCACCACAAAGAAACGATAAATGTTTGAAATGATGAATTTGCTAATTACTCTGATATGCTCATTAAATTATCTATGTGTATCAAGACATAACATTGTACCCTATAAATATGTATAATTATTATGTATTGATTAAGAAAAATGTTTTCCTAATACATTGCTGCTGGAACAAATTGATTTGCCTGAAGCTTTTTCTTTTTATTTTTTTGGTTTATTGAGGGGAAGATTGCTATTTTTATGTTATAATCCCAAAGCAGTTGATAGTTACCCTTTATTGGCAATATGACACTAAAGAAAATCCTTCTTTCTTGTGATTTTTCTAACTACATTCAAATAATGATCACCAAGTTTCTTCAGTTTTTATTCTTCCCTGATGTCATAATTTGATCAATTCCCTGATCCTTCAACCTCTAGTAGTTTTTATGGTAGTAATATACATAGAGAATTTCCAAGTCTCGTTTAAAAAAAAATATTTTGAACAGATATTTTGCTACTTTGCAATAATTGTCTTTAACAAAAATATTCAATGAAAGTCATTATCCAAAACATTGTGTATGTTAATAAACATGAAAAGATTCCATGTAAGAATCCCAAAATGCTGAACAGAAAAACTGACATAGAACATAAATAAAATTATAGAAAATAAAGAATTGAGACCAATAATGTCTACAAAGTGAAAAAGATTTCTCCTTTATGCTAGTTTAAAAGATATCAAGTAGTGTGGCATGTGAGATATAGGGAGTAACTAATCAGTATATCTGTATATTAGGATTGGGATCAGCTTTGAATAATAGGAATCAGGGTGAAAGAGACTTGAATGCATGAGACATCTTTGATTATACTCTATTGTACAAGTGGACTTTTAAGCCATGCAAATATATTGTATATTTAAAATATAAAAATTAAAGCAAAAATTAAATGCATTAGTTAAAAATCAAAATAACATGGAATAAATGAGCCTGTGTTTCAAGTTGATATCAAAATAATTGAACCTGAGTTTCAAGTTGATAACAATATTATTTCAAGTGAATTGAAAAGAGTATTTGATTGCATATCCATGTTCAAAGACCAGATATAACTCCGAAGAAATCTTAAAGGAATTTTTTTTAAATTTTTGCCAGTAATTGTAAAAGTGGTATTATATTGAAATTATTATATAATATTTTGTAAGTAATTGTATGTACCTGTATAAAGAAATAAGTATTTTAAAGGGGTTTTGAACACAGCTTTGCAGAATAAAAGAAAATAAATTAAGTAAAAGCCCTGAAATGTTAAAATTGAGATAGACACTGTAATTTGTTTTTTCAGAGATGCATATTTTTTACCTCTTCCCACTCAGAAAATCAAGAAGTAATAACCTCTAAATAGCAATAAATACCAACCACTAGGGTCCAAACTGAATTGTAAATATCACTTCCCACTACAAACAGACTGGGTCTTTAGAAGAATGGTGATCCTAGGATAAATAATGTCAGAAAGCAAGAAAACTGTCAAAGCCAGGACCTCAAAGAAAGAGGCAACACCATGAAGACCACCACTGGCCCCATATGGGACAATTCTAATAATAACTTTGATTAATAATTGAAACAAATTATATATATATAAAACAAATTCAATATAAAATACATGAAGTTTATAATAATATTTTCAAAAGAAGACGAAATGACCCAAATGAAGTATAATACAGAAACCTGATGATCACCGATGAAGCACTAACTTCTTATTTTAAAATTTGGCAATTAGATTTCTCATATACCTTATATCTCAAGGTAATCAAATAATTCTAGTTGATGCAATAAAGTTCTCTCTAAAAAAGAATTTTAACTAGTAACTATGGAAGAAATATGAGAATTTAAAAATCATACCTTTACAATCACTAATGAAATAAATGATTCAAGCAAAAATCAATAGATGAAATTATAAGATGAAAGTTTGCAGACAAATTATATAATGGAAGGATCAGTCTGTCATCTAATTCATTCATACTTTTTAGAAGACAATCAGACATTTGTTTTCTGATATAATATAACACTAACTACATAGCAGTACTGAGGCTGTATTCTTGCAAAAAGAAAAAAGAACATGCATCTACTGTTTTTTTTAAATTTTATTTTATTATTGTAACATAATTGATTGTACTCTGTGGGGTACAGAGATAAATATCATTACCTGTGTGCCATATGTGATGCTCATAAATTTTATTTTATTATTGTAACATGATTGTACTCTGTGGGGTACAGAGATAAATATCATTACCTGTGTGCCATATGTGATGCTCAAATAAGGATAATTAGTAATTACAGTTTTAGAGTTGAATCCAGTTTGTAGGAAATACAAGAGATAGAGCTAAAAGAAAAAAAAAAATAAGTAGCATAATGAAGAAGCTAATGGACAGATGTGTAGTAAAATTGACCTGGTTCCTTCAGCAAGCAATTACATTTTTTAAAACGAAGGGATTATTCTCCCAATCAAAAAAATTTAAGAGTATAATAAGCAACTGCAAAGTGTTGAAAGAACCTCTGCTATAAACGTATACTTTTTTGCCTATAATATTCGTTTCTTATTTTTATTAAAGCACTTGACATGTTGCACATTATTTATCTGTATGATTTACTCTCACTAATTTGAGCTCCTCAAGGTCGGGAATTGTATTTTATCCATTGGTGGTGAATTCCCATCTACCGTCGTTCTTGATTCACATAAAATAGGCACATAACATGTTTGTTCAATAAATGGATTTGAAAAGGTCTCCATTGGGACATTTTACGAGTATTAGTTTTGCATTGCTATAAAAAGTTACCACAAATGTTTTAACAACTTAAAACAACACATATTTATTATCACACATATTCTGTAGTTATGGAGTCTAGGCATGGCTTATCAGGATATCTATTTAAGGTCTCACAAGGCTAAAATCAAGGAGTTGGCTGGGTCGCACTCTCGTCTGGGGTCTTATTTCCCTGACCATTCAGTTTGTTGGCAGAATTTATTTCCGTACTATTGCAGTACTTGAACATCCCAGCTGATAGCCAATCCTCAATTCCTAGGTGATGTCTAGAGTTCCTAGAGGATGTCTGCAGTCCTAGCCACATTCCCAACATGGCCACTTCATAAGCATTCAAGGAGTGTCACTAGGTTGAGTCTGCTAGCAAGATGGAGTGTTAAATAACATGATGTAATTATGGAAGTAATATCATATTTTCTTTGCCATATCTTATTGTTTAGAAGCCAGTTGCAGCTCTTGCCCAGACTCAAGGAGAAGGGATGAATAACCAGAGGTGGGGGTCACAGGGGCAACCTTACAATCTGTCTAACATAAGGCATTATGTGTAATTACTTGCATGCATCTATCAAAGAAGTAAATTGCCAAAAATGCATGCCATATTGTGGAATTTAATCTTGAAAGCAGCCATAGTTAAATCTAACAAAACTCTTAGATGTGTGTTTTCACATTTAATATATTTAATTTTCTCAGATAATAAAAGCCATTTGAGTTAGGCTGCAATTTTACACAATTGACAGAACAAAAAATATAGTTTTATAAAATAGTAACATTATTTTTCTATATTGAAAAATAAGAATATGCTGTTTGTTGACTTTTTCTGATTCCGTATACTTACTTGTTAGCAAATCATTCATTTCTGAGGAAGACACATTTTTGTATATGCAAAAAATTAATTTCAGTAGCTTTTTGTGTGTGTGTGTGTGTCTTTTTCGTGACCGGTAAGGGAATCTCAACCCTTGGCTTGGTGTCGCCTGTACTGCACTCAGCCAGCGAGCAAACAATGTGTGTTTTCACATTTAATATATTTAATTTTCTCAGATAATAAAAGCCATTTGAGTTAGGCTGCAATTTTATACAATTGACAGAACAAAAAATATAGTTTTATAAAATAGTAACATTATTTTTCTATATTGAAAAATAAGAATATGCTGTTTGTTGACTTTTTCTGATTCCGTATACTTACTTGTTAGCACATCATTCATTTCTGAGGAAGACACATTTTTGTATATGCAAAAAATTAATTTCAGTAGCTTTTTTTTGTGTGTGTGTGTCTTTTTCGTGACTGGTAAGGGAATCTCAACCCTTGGCTTGGTGTCGCCTGTACTGCACTCAGCCAGCGAGCAAACCGGCCATTCCTATATAGGATCCGAACCCGCGGTGGGAGCGTTGCTGCGCTCCCAGCGCTGCACTCTCCTGAGTGCGCCACGGGGCCGGCCCTCAGTAGCTTTTTATATATACTTTTGGGAATACAGATTGATATGGATAAATGAAGATATAGAATTAGATATAAATGTAGGTGTAGGTATTATTCCCCAAGTTTTCAGGCACACTGAAACCATAAAAAAACCAAATTGCTTTTAGAAAACTGAAATATGGTAAATCCAACTCAATGCTGACTTATAGAATGACTGTCAAAAAGAAACTGAAATCAATGCATCATTATATTTGCTCTCAGCTCACCGTACTGTTTTTTTCTTTATAGCTCTCTCCATTGCTTTCTAACAGTTACCTCATTATAACATATTAAAACTTATATTAAAAATATTAAACAGCAACAAAAACAACAAAAACCAAAGCTTTTGCTCCAACTGAAAGTGTTTACTTTCTTCATATTTCCACACGCTGACTTAGTTTATGGATCTGCTCACTGTCACTGAATTTGCTTCCTTCTCAGTTATATAATTTCTGTGATTGAGATATCTATCTCAGCAAAGTCAGAACCTCAGGCAATGGAACCAGAACCCAAGTAATTCTCTGTGAAACATTCTAGGAATGTCTCTCCCATAGCCAGAACACTAAAGCGTCACTTAAGCTCAAAGTTTAGACAAATAACTTGGCTTCTTAAAGACTCTTTGCCCTCATATGAATATTTTTTTTTAAATTAACTTATATTCACTACATTTGCTTTTATTTTTTTTTTACTTTCAGGATACTTTTATAGTCAGTGATGTATATAGGTTGCTGGACCCATACGCATAATTTAGAATTTGAGAAGAACTATGTTAAAGAGCAAAGACCTCTATAATATGATGACTAAACTTGTAAAATAGAAATTATCTCTCAGCTCTGCTTGAGCTGCTGTGTGGGGGGAGAACTTTCAGGATACTTTTATAGTCAGTGATGTATATAGGTTGCTGGACCCATACGCATAATTTAGAATTTGAGAAGAATTATGTTAAAGAGCAAAGACCTCTATAATATGAGGACTAAACTTGTAAAATAGAAATTATCTCTCAGCTCTGCTTGAGCTGCTGTGTGGGGGGAGATGACTTACCTCTTCAATCGGATGTCACACCAGAAAAGAAACAGCTTTCTCCTGACCTTTATAATCAGTGCCAACATTCTATTTTTAATAAACTGATTTGTTTCCCTAGAAATTGTTAAAAAAGGCCAAACCAAATCACACATTATTGAGATAACATTTTTTATACATTTTAGATGAAAGGACCCGAAGAATATATAATTGGAAATATATTTTCAGGCTTTTGTTGTGTATTCCAATAAATGATTATACTCAACTGTGTCATCTTAAATTAAATTCACAAGTTTGTATACTATTAATCAAATTTATTTCTGGTACTTGGATCATAAAATGCAAAATCCAACTCAGTAGCAAAATATGAATCCATGTGAAATGTTCAGTAGAGACAGTTTTGTTTTTTTTTTAAATATGACTGTTAACATCTGTTCTTAAAATGTTTTACAAGTTAAGTTTTGCTGTTTTATGCTTTGTGGTATGGAAGTCTACTACATCTGCAAGAAAAACACAAAAATTGACTAGTGCTAATCAAATTTTTAAAAATGTAATAAAACAAATTACTCCTACTCATAACTTCCATATGGTTCTGTTCTTTTCCTTTTCCACAAATATTTAGTAATAGATAACCAATTTTAAATAGGTAAATCTGTTAAACTGTCCAATTATTTTATACTTTTGTTATTGTTTATTTTTGCATGGTTCTTTAACGTATTTTTGTTTGTTGCTTTTAGTTTTGTTTTTGTGTAATCTTCCCTGTCTCCTTTGGAAGTCCACAATTTATTCGTAAGACAATGAATCATGACATGAAATTTGTTTTTCACTCCAACTTAAGCCAGACTTGAGACCTGAATATGACTAAGCTTAGAGATGTGGATTAAATAGTTCAGAGTCTAGCTCTCAGAAATGCTGAGGCTGGGAGCTTTGAAAGTCCTTACTTCATTATCAGAAGTCTACTGGCATTTGAAAGAAGCATCCAACAATGTGTCTCTAAAATAACTGCCTACAAAGTGAGAATATTTCTGAAGGTCACCTGTCCTTATCCCAAAATTTCTTGTCAATGTGTAGCTTGAGTTTCATGAGAATACTTTTGTGGGAATATACATGGATTTTGACTCAATGAGGTAAGAACAATAAACATAAGTGAACAAATAAATAAATACGCCTTCTTATAATTTCCATTTGGTTGTTCATGGATACATGTATTAAGAATATTCATGACAGCATCATTTATAATAGCCAAAAATGGGAAATGGATGAATAAATTTCGATTTACAAAATAGTATAGATTAAGTAAATAGAGCAACATATATCACCAGGAATCTTCTAAATACAATTTTCCTTGTTTTACAATAAAACTTTTGAGTTCCTATTATGTATCATGCAATCTTTCAGGTTTTTAGGATGCATCAGAGAACAAAACTGAAAAAGACCTCTATGCTTCTGGAGCAAAAGACAGTTACAGAAGAATACAAAGAATTGGTTAATTAATTTATAGTTTTTAATTAAGTTAAAAAAATATTGTCTTAGGTGCTCACATTTAATTATGTAAACAGTGTGTATTTATTACAAATATGTTGATAATGTAAATTATATATTTTATGTGATAAAACATACAAAAATAAAATTTTTAAAAAATCAGATAAAGATGAAATTAAATTATAATTATGTTATTATGACAATACCCAGTATTTCCAAAATTATAATGCTATTATTAATATAATAATGAGTTATGTGCTTAAGTGCATCAAAGTTTTATAAGTGCTGATTGAACACTTTTAGTATAGTGATTCAAAGATCTGTTTTTAAATAAAATCTTTCTCAGTTCTTGAATTTAATAGCTATCTTTTGCTGAAATTTATGCCTCAGAAAGTTAGGTAGTATGATGAAAAGTGTTGAAATTTTACATGTAATTAAAAAACCTTTTTCTACAATTATATTTTATTATAACTTCTGAAAACATTGATTAAAGCAGAGAAGTAGGTGATTTATTTAATTTTTCTAACCCTGACTGTAATTAAACAGTTTTATATTGATTGATGTAATTTTGTTTCTAGTAACACAAATTAAAATTATATATTTGGTCACCCATTATATTCATATTCACATATGCAAACATATTAAGTATTAATATGTACACACCTATTAGTGTTAACTGTTAATCTACTTTATTGTGAATTTGAAAAATACACATTTTATCTTTTCAAAAGTCTATCACAATTAGTGTGAATTGGCTTGGTATTGTATTTTCTCAAATTTCTGAAAGGCAATTGGATTTCCAGAAAAACATATGCATAGTTCTATTAAAATAAAATGTAAAAAAGCCGATATTAAAATATATCACAGAAATATTAGAATTTTATACACACA
>NW_007738898.1:37723-40244 GCF_000696425.1 Galeopterus variegatus
TTGGTATTGTATTTTCTCAAATTTCTGAAAGGCAATTGGATTTCCAGAAAAACATATGCATAGTTCTATTAAAATAAAATGTAAAAAAGCCGATATTAAAATATATCACAGAAATATTAGAATTTTATACACACACACACACACACACACACAAGAAGAAGAAGGCAACTGAGGAGAAGGACGATGAGGAGGAGATCACAGAGACAGAGAGATCTGGAAAGTTGAAATAGAACAATTTTAAAAGTGTATATAGTCAGCCACAGGCAGCCCCTGCCCAACAGACACCACTGCCACATGGGTGGTCAGACACAGCCACCATCACAGCCACTTATACCACATGGGTGGCTCTCCACTGCAACAGCAGCCTCCATCACCATGCAGATGGCCCACTGACCAGTCTACTGCACTGACACAAGGAGAGTCACCAGTGGAGCCCCAGGGAAAGGTGAGCAAGTGCAGACCTGAGACACAGTGGCCCAACCCTCAGGGGGAATTATGTTGCCACAAGCAACAGCGTACCTTGGGTGTGGGAGGAATGTGTGCAGCCCACATGACTGCCTTGATCTGGGGAGAGACACACACAGAATTTCTGAGGGTGCAGAAACCAGGATATCCAAATAGACTAAGGAACACATTTTCCAATCACCACCACCCATCCCCCAAATGGAGAAAGCAAGGACCCAGAAGGAGCCTCTGCCCATAAGAAAGAGGAAAGAGAAACCCCACACAGGGTCACACATTCAAACTGAGGAGCTATAGTATACCCCAATGCACCCCTCAGGTTCACAGGACACTAGTTGGGGAGCCAACAAGCTCATCCAATGTCACCCACCCCAGCCAAAGTGCAACAGGGCACCCAGGCACTTCTCCCAAGAACATGAGAACTCATCCATATTCTTGATGGACCTACATAGTATCATTAAACTCAGCAAGGAATCACTAAGAGCCCCAGTGCCAATGCCATGGAAGCACTCACACACAACTGCAACACTGAGTACAACTGAAGTACCACACAGAGACTACACTACTCCATCTACCTGGAGCCAATATTAAAACACCATACTTACCTACTTACATACTTACATACTTACACATCTACAGGAGGAAGTCTCTCTCCTCAAAGACCACTCCAGAGTAATAGAAGAAGCAACTTCTCTACTAGATGACCAGACATCAACATATACATACTAGAAATATGGAAAAAGAAAATATCGCACCACCAAAGGAATACTATAATTCTCAAATTCCAGACCTCATAGAGCAGGAGACCCTTGAAATGACTGAAAAGGAATTATGAGCAATGATCTTAAGGAAACTGAGTAAAATACAAGAATACTCAGTTAGATGACACAATAAAATGGGAAAAAGTATCCAGAATACGAAGGGTGAAATTTACAAAGAGATTAATACCTTAAAAAGAAGAATGTAGCAGAAATTCTGGAACTGAAGGATTCACTCAATGGAATAAAAACACAATTGAAAGTTTAAGCAGCAGGTTAGGGCAAGCAGAAGAAAAAATTTCTGATCTTGAAGATGGTCTTTTTAGGGGCCGGCCCATGACTCAGTTAGGGAGCGTGGTGCTGACAACAGCAAGTCAAGTGTTAAGATCATCTTACCTGTTATCTTTATAAAAAATAAGTAAATAAATAAATAAATAAGATNACTCAATGGAATAAAAACACAATTGAAAGTTTAAGCAGCAGGTTAGGGCAAGCAGAAGAAAGAATTTCTGATCTTGAAGATGGTCTTTTTAGGGGCCGGCCCATGACTCAGTTAGGGAGCATGGTGCTGACAACAGCAAGTCAAGGGTTAAGATCATCTTACCTGTTATCTTTATAAAAAATAAGTAAATAAATAAATAAATAAGATGGTCTTTTTGAAATAAACAAGGCAGACAAAAAGAAAAAAAAATGAAGAAAATATAAGAGAGCTAGCAAACTGCTTTGAGTACACACACATCAGAATCATGAGTGTCCCAGAAAGGGAGGAGAAAGGAAAAGGCATTGAAAACCTATTCAAAGAAATAATAGCAGAAATCTTCCCTGGTATAGGGAGAGACACAGACATTCAGATCCAGAAGGCTCAAAGATCCCCAGACAGATTCAATCCAAAAGGACTTTTCAGAGACACATTATAGTCAAATTTCAAAACTGAAAGACAAAGAGAGAATTCTAAAAACAGCAAGAGGAAAGTGACAATTCAACTATAAGGGAGTCCCTATCAGATTAACAGCAGACTTCTCAACAGAAACTCTACAAGCCAAAAAAAGAATGAGATAATATATTCAAATACTAAAAGAAAAATAACCTGCCAGCCAAGAATACTATACCCAGCAAGGCTATCCTTCAGAAACGAGGGAGTGTTTTTCCCAGACAAGCAAAAACTGTGAGAATTTGTCACCAAATGACCAGCTCTATAAGAAATCCTCAGGGGAGTCTTGCATTTGGAGTCTGAAAAGCAATAATCACTACCATGAATACACAAGAAAGAACAAAACCCACTGGTAGAATAAAAATGTGAA
>NW_007738899.1:0-324 GCF_000696425.1 Galeopterus variegatus
GATTAGCTAACAAATGGTCTAATGCACTTTTATTACCTGGTACAATCTGTAACAATTAAGAGATTTTTGTTGAGCAGCAATGCTTTTGACAGCATATTCAGCTATTTGGCCTATGATAGCATATGGATATCAAACTATGTCTCTGTGGACATACGCTTCTGCACTAGTCCCAATGTATTATGACCAATGTGATCATTTTATCTTGCTAACTTAACCCTCTTCTTCTTTAGTAGATAATGAGAAAAGGATGGACCCGTAGTAGATTTATCTAAGAAATAAAAGGATATGGAATGTCCAAATGGGCATAGCCCTTCCTTTTGCCAG
>NW_007738899.1:2421-2786 GCF_000696425.1 Galeopterus variegatus
TTGAGAATGTACTTTGAGACTGAAGAAGAAAGCAGGCAGGCCCATTTGTTAATCAGACATAATTATTATGCGGAGAGACAGACAAGGAAGCTGGAAGCAGTGAAGAATCAGACATCAGCAGAAAAGCCCTCTCTACTCTGCTGGCTACACAGTGTTTATATAGTAAACGTCCTCATTACTAAGAATAACTACAAGGAATCATCTTAAGAAAAATAAGATAATGACATCAGTCACCAGGTGTCTTCTAACTCATGAGGCTTGTGGGGTGTGGTGGTTCTTCTGATGACTATGCTCAGTTCACTGGTGCCACCTGCTGGAACAAATTATTCACTCCCTGAAACCTATACATTTTAGGTCCCTTTACA
>NW_007738899.1:4744-6590 GCF_000696425.1 Galeopterus variegatus
CTGGAAACACGCTATGTGTCATGTAGAGAAGACAAAGAAAAAGTAAAAAAAAAAAAAAAAAACAACAGAAAGTACTCCTCCCTGTGGGAAAAAGTCTGATATTCAAGAAAGGGCTACAAAGACTCTGCTGAAGATGAAACCACGAGTGAGTCATTGGTCAAGATTAGATACAAATTATTTTTTAATTAATAAAACAAACATTTCCTACTGATCTGGTAACAGTTACTGTTCTCTAAAGGAATAATTATATCATTTAAACTAGAAGAAGAAACTTTGCCTTCACTAAAGTTAGTGTTATAAAAATGCACTGTTGTGAGGCACCCTCCCACGAGAAATGCATTTACACACCACTCGTGCAGAAAAGGGCAGTTTATTCACTCCAGCTGGCCAGTGACCGTCTCCCAAGGAGCAACCAAGGAAGAGCGAATTGGGCCTTGGTCTTGCAGGGTTTTTAAAGGCAAAAACTACATCCTGTTGGCACATGGGTTTGTCAAGGTGCACAAAGCAAGCTAGGGAGCTAGGTTACAGAGGCCAAGAATGAACCGTTACAGCAGTCAAGCGTACAACTTTTCATTGTGTATGTTCCCATGTAATAGTTCAGTGTGTATGGTTCCTGATCCCATGTAATAGTTTTTGTTTCTGTGAGAAGGTCAGTGGTTTCTCATGCAGAAGGAGCACTGTGTATGGCTCCTGTTTCTATGCAGTGGCCTTTGTTTCTATGAGAAGGTCAACAGTTTCTCATACAGAAGGGGGCTAGTCTGCAGGTCAGACAGGGGGTAAAATGGAGTTACTTAGGTTAAGCAAGCAATTCTACAGAAGCAGATAGCATATGTTATGAGGGTGTGAGGAGATCTATTTCAGCACTTGGGTTGTATGATCTATTTTCTTGTTAACATGGCGATTGGACACAGGATTCCATATGAGTGTTTCCTCTACAACACCTCTAGCTTTTATAGTGCTAAAATTCCTGGAAGGTATGCAATTTGAAATTCAATATTTTTCACAAAAAAGCATATAATAAAAAACTTATGTAATGTACATTTCTTGTGGTACACTCTCTCAGCAATTGTTCCAGAAGGCACGCCTCCAGGTATACACAATCTCCTACAGTCCCCTCTGACAGTATGCTGGGCTTTGCCATTGGACATGATTTGACCAAGAAGACATCAGTAAATGTGATGCAAACATAGTTTTAAAAAGTTCTTGCTGCTGGGGCTTCCCTTTTTGGACAAAGTCACATTTTGGTGAAGCCTGGAACTGTCCTGTTGGAGACACAAGGTGTAGCCAAGACTCACCACAAACCGCAGGATGTGTTAGTGAATCCATCTTGAACCAGCCAGCCTCAGTCAAGGCACAAGATGCCCATAGCGTCATCTAGAATCTGGACAACACCAATAGAGGAATTTCCCAACTAACTTGAACCAAATATTGATTCATAGGAACTTAATGAAATTAAATAATTCTTTCAAAGCCAATACACTGTTGTTGATTTCTTTTCCTGTCTTTATTCTTTTCTTTTTGGTGGCTGGTCAAAATTTTTGTGTTTTGTTACAAAGCAAAGCTGATACACCTAAGCACCTGGAAGTCATTGTTACTCATTTGGGGAGTGGGAGGGACACTCTTCAATTACATGCCAAATACAATAAACAGAACTTTGTAACCACATGTAGAAGTTTTGAAAACCACAATAAAAGTCGACTGAATGAACTGCAAAGGGTTTGAAGCAATGGGAAATAAACAAAAGCAACTTACTCAAAATCAGGAGACTATGTATTGTTTCTTACATCATAATATAATTGTTACTTAAATGCATGCACTGCACTGTTTTATTTACCTGTTATTGGTT
>NW_007738899.1:10358-13627 GCF_000696425.1 Galeopterus variegatus
ATTTTTCTTTAAATTTGTTAAAAATCAGAAAATGTATATCATAACTCTCTTCAAATCCATGGAAAATGTGTCTTCTCACCAACTGAACTAAATTGTGTGTTCAAAGGATTATATTATTCAGTCAAAAAATCTGCTGTAGTGTGTAGTGTAAATTTGAATTAAATACCACGGTGATAGGGTAGGTGCACTCCATAATGCTTGTTCTTTTTTTTATTTTTATTTTTATTTTTTGGACCTGTAAGGGGATCGCAACCCTCAGCATGGTGTTGTCCACACCATGGTCAGCCAGTGAGCGCACTGGCCATCCCTACATAGGATAAAAAACCGCGGTCTCAGTGCTACCAGCACCACACTCTCCCGAGTGAGCCACGGGGCCGGCCCCATAATGATTGTTCTAATTTGCACTCCATCAAGAAACTGTAACTATATCATTAAATTATACCTTATATTTTCAATTGTTTTGTCATAATTCCTAAGGGCATGATAAAGCAGGTTGTGTTCTGAAAGTATCTGATAAAACTAGGGTTAACCGTGAATCCGTCTCTACTGCCAGGTGGTAAGACAGCCTGCTAGGTCTCTATCAATGTGAATCTAATCTATGTGAATGGGAGTCACTGGTATAAGGAGGTGGGTATTTGTTAGACTAAAACCACTACCTGCAATCTGGACCAGCACAGCAGACAATCCTAATGCCCCATCCAATGCTGAATAAGTGTGAGTATAAATGAAGAAGCAGAGAAATAGTAGCTGACAGTAAAAGAATTGGTAAGTCAAATATTGAATGAGGGAAATTCAGTATCACCTCAACACCTTGAAAGAGACTCAGAACAAGAGATGATATTGTCTTTTAGCTCAATTATAACAAATGACTGAGAGGGTCTGAGCCATTTGTTGCTGAGACCACTCCTGCTTTGGGAACCTGACAAGATATAATAGAAGCCTGAAACCTTAGTAGCCACCCCCTATAAGGTGGAAGGTTGAGGTATATTACCAATGGACAGTGGTGCAATTAATTTTGCCTATGTAATGAAACCTCACTAAGTATCACTTAGGATTGGGTTCAGGAAGCTTCTGAGCTGGTAAATATACCAAAGTGCTGGGAGGGTGACACAACCAGTGAGAGCATAGAGGCTCATAGTCTGGTTTACACCAAAGTCAACAGAAGTGTGTATTTGCTGGGGACCCCCAAAGGAAAGAAGATTATTTAAGGATAAAAGGGTCAACTCAGACTCCCTGTCAAGATGGTGAAACAGACAGTCCCTAGTTAAGCATAAAAAACCAATGACAGCCAAGCTGGAGCTAGTAGAGCTCAAGGGAAGAAGAAGAGAGGCCTACAGAGTGCATGAAGTTAGGAGAAGCCATGATGAGAAAAAAAAAAACAAAAATCCACTCAGGCCATTTTGAGCCCTGGCCATGTCAAGCCTGGAGCTGCTGAGTGCATGGAGCAGGAGGTGGCAAATGCTACAGCTGTGCCCTCTGCATGATGTTGCTTGGAGGCAGCAGGGAGAAGAGGGCCTTGGCAACCCCCAGGCCAGTAAGACCATTTATAGGGTTCCCATGGACTCACATAGGAGCAAGGAGCCACAACAACTGAAGAAAAGGAGCCACTCAGAGGTTGGTAAATCACTGAAAGGGACCAGCACATGGCCTGTCCCATGGGAAGAGTTTGCAACAAAGGCAGTGGGGGAAACAGGCACACTGAGAAAACACATGTGCACTCTATCAGTGAAGGACCACTCAGAGGAGACTGTGGGAATATAAAGTTGCATGGAGTGAAGTTTGGTGAGAAGACTCAAGCCGAGACAAGAGTTTTGGACCTCTCGAGACCTGGAAGTACATATAAAGTCAACCATTAAAACCCGAGCTGCACAAAAGACCCTTCCCCAGGGAATCAGCAGCAAAACAGCAATCTAGCTCAACCATACAGCTCATGTACTGGTCCGCACAGGAAGTTCCCCCATTTTAGAAATAAGCAATAGACAACAAATTAGTTCCAACACAGAGTTTTAATGGTGAGAACGGTAAATATTCCAACACAGAACTGAAAGAAAAAACAAAGTACCTGCAACCAGAGAAAAAGTTTCATATAAACTAGAAAAGGTCTCATTTCAACAAAGAACACCTATAACACAAAGAAGGGCTAGAAGACCTCTGGGATACCAAGCCCAAAAGGGTGGAGGGCCAGGGTCCTCAACAATGCCCCCAAACACCTGCAACCAATCCCGAGGGCTGGGGATGAGGACCTTAGCCTTGCCCACCTGACACACAGAGTCAGCCCAGAAGTGACCACCAAGCCACTGTTGGAAGGGCTCTGGGCTCTCCTATCTGGGGGGTTTGGGGCCTCAGGCCTTGGCCATGCCCCTTTGACACCCACAGCCAGCACAGCAGTGATGACCAACCTGCTTCAGGAAGCACCCTGGGCCCTTCCAAGCCAGGGTGGTGGGGTGCCTCAGGTCTTGGGCCTTGGCCATGCCCCACTGACACCCACAGCTAGCTCAACAGTGACCACCAAGCCACAGCAGAAAGTGCCCTGTCTTTCCCAACCCCAGGGCAGTGGGGGATTGAGCGACTCAGCCACATCCCAATGCATGCAGCCAGTCCAGAAACAGTCACCAAGCTGCTGCAGGAAGCTCCCTGGACTCACTCAAGTAGGGGCGGTAGGGGTCCTCTGTCCTCAGCCATACCCCCTGACAGGTGGAACCAGACCAGTGATGACCACCAGGCCACAGCAAAAAAGACCTTGGGTTCCTGACCTGGGAAAGTAGGGGCCAAGGGCTTTTCCACATTCCCCTGAAGTCTGCACCCAGCCCAGCAATGACTAAGCCACCCCTGAAAGCCCCCCAGTCTTCCCTATGGGAATGAGGGGAGTGCCACAGGCCTCAGTCCTGCCCCTCCTCCTTCCTTCTTTTTCCATCACATTTCCTTCTCCTTTCCCCTCTCCCACTCCCTCCCAATCATTCCACAACATCCTAGAATGTAAAAAATAATATTAATACATTTCATTTTCTTAAAAAAAAAAAAAAGGCTCAACTCACCAGAAAAACACAGGCACAAAACCTCAAAGATTCTTTAAAAAAATAAATGGATAGCAATCAAAATAGTAGGATATTTCAGTAACCCACAGGGAATAATAAATACATCAGTCAAAACATCAATAAGTAAATAGAGGATTTGAAGAACTATATAAAACCATTTGGACCCTAACAGACATATACAGAACACAACATACAACAGCAGAACACAGTTTTCTCAAGTGCACATAGAATGTT
>NW_007738899.1:14627-28603 GCF_000696425.1 Galeopterus variegatus
GGCTCTCCCAAACTGGGGTGGTGGGGGGCTGAGGCGCTCAGTCACACCCGCGCAACATGAGCAACCAGCCCAGCGACGACCACCAAGCTGCTGCAGGAAGCTCCCTGGACTCACTCAAGTAGGGGCGGTAGGGGTCCTCTGTCCTCAGCCATACCCCCTGACAGGTGGAACCAGACCAGTGATGACCACCAGGCCACAGCAAAAAAGACCTTGGGTTCCTGACCTGGGAAAGTAGGGGCCAAGGGCTTTTCCACATTCCCCTGAAGTCTGCACCCAGCCCAGCAATGACTAAGCCACCCCTGAAAGCCCCCCAGTCTTCCCTATGGGAATGAGGGGAGTGCCACAGGCCTCAGTCCTGAAAGACCTTGTGTTCCTGAGCTGGGACAGTAGGGGCCAGGGGCTTTTCCACACTCCCCTGAAATCTGCACCCAGCCCAGCAATGAGTAAGACACCTCTGGAAGCCCCTCAGTCTCCCCTACGGGAATGAGGGGAGTGTCACAGGCCTCAGGCCCTCCCCTCCTCCTTCCTTCTTTTTCCATCACATTTCCTTCTCCTTTCCCCTCTCCCACTCCCTCCCAATCATTCCACAACATCCTAGAATGTAAAAAATAATATTAATACATTTCATTTTCTTAAAAAAAAAAAAAAGGCTCAACTCACCAGAAAAACACAGGCACAAAACCTCAAAGATTCTTTAAAAAAATAAATGGATAGCAATCAAAATAGTAGGATATTTCAGTAACCCACAGGGAATAATAAATACATCAGTCAAAACATCAATAAGTAAATAGAGGATTTGAAGAACTATATAAAACCATTTGGACCCTAACAGACATATACAGAACACAACATACAACAGCAGAACACAGTTTTCTCAATTGCACATAGAATGTTCTTTAACATATACCACATGTTAGGACAGAAAACAATCCTTAACAAATTTAAATACATCAAAATCATAGAAAAAAAACTCTTGTAATCACAATACATTAAAAATAAAAATCAAGAGGAGAAGAAAAGCTCAAATCTCCACAAATATGTAAAAATTTTAAAACACTGTTAGAGAAAGGAATAAAATCAGAAAATATCTTGAGAGTAAGAGAAACAATCAGCATTGTGAAAGGGCAGTAATATAGAGTGGATAGAAAATACTTGCAAATTGTGCATTGGTTAAAAGAATAATGTCAAAAATATAGAAAACAATAACAACAAAAACAAAAGAACCTTTTCCACATCAACAGAAAAAAAAAAAAAAAAAAAAAAAAAAAAAAAAAAAAAACCAAAAAGCCGTGAAAATAATCTAATTTGGCTAAATTTTTGAGAATAGACAGTTCTCAAAAAAACAAAAACAAAAACGTGGAAAGGACCAACAGGAATCTCAAACTGTTCTCAACATGACTAATTGTCAGGAAAATACAAATTAAAAACAAAATAAGATTTTACCTGAAATCTATTATGATGATGTTAATCAAATAGAGAGTAGACAGCTAGTGTTGGCCAGGCTATGGAGAAAAAAGGACACTTGTACACTGCAGGTGGGGATGTTCATGTGTAAAGACAAAATAAACAACAACATGGAATTACCTCAAAAATTAGAAATAGAAATACCATATAATCCAGCAACTTTCCTTCTCTATATATCTCCAAATGAATTGACATTAGGGGCTCTAGGACCTATCAGTATTATTTACAAATAGAAAAACATGGAAAGAAAACTAAATGTCCACCAAAAGATGAGTAGATAACGTGATATATACAGGCAAAGGAATATTATTCAGCCTTAAAAATATAGAAAAATCATGCTATTTGTGACAACATAGATGTAACTGGAGGACATGATGCTTAGTGAAATAAGCCAGAGATAGAGGACATACTACATAATCCCACTTTACTGAAAACAGTAAAATTACACTTTGCAAGGGCAAAAAATTCTTGAGACAAAAGGAAATAAAAATACAACATGCTGAAACTCAAAGAATGCAGTGAAAACAGTGATAAGAGCAAAATTTACATTAAAAAGATCTGAAATCAACCACCTATCATTACACTTGAAAAAAACTAGAAAAACAGAAAGAAATTAGTGAAAAAACAAGCAGAAAAAAGATTAGAGCAGAGGTAAAAAAAATAAGGACACTGAAAAAAACAAGTAAAAATAAACCAACAATGTCAAGTTGGTTTTTGAGAAAATCAATAAATTTGACAAATTATTATTTTTTTTCCTTTTTGTCTTTTTTACTGACCGGTAATGGGATCGCAACCCTCAGTGTCACGCCCGTACTGGGGACTGGCAACGGGATCGCAACCCTCGGTGATGCGCCCGCACCGCGCTCAGGCAGTGAGCGGGAACCTGTCTCCACATGGGATCCGAACCCTTGGCAGGAGCGCCGCCATGCTCCCAAGCGGCACACTCTCCAGTGCACCACCAGGCCGGCCTGACAAATTCTTATCTACACAAAGATAGAAAAGAAAGAAAAAAGTCTAAAGTAGTAAATTAATAAATGAAATAGGAGATGTTACATCTGATGCCACAGAAACAAAATGATTATAAAAAAGATGAGTTCCACACCCAAAACTGAATAACCTACATAAAACTGATAAATTCTTAGAAATGAAGAAGCTATCATACCAAATCTTAAAGAAATAAGAAATACAAAGAGAACTGTAATAAGCATGGAGATTGAACTAGTAATCAAAAACCTCGCCACAAAGAAAAATCCCAGGTGTAGATGACTTCACTGGAGAATTCTCTCCAACATTTCAAGAAGAATTAACATCAATCCTCCTCAAACTATTTGAACGAATTAAAAAGGAAGAATCACTTCCAAATTCATTCCACCAGGCCAACATGATGCTGATACCAAAGCCAGAAAAACACCTTTAATTGTTTTTCTGTAGTCATAGCCATTGATTGACAACAGGTGGCTTACTCAGAGTTAGCAAGGTATACATTAATTGGCACATTGACAATTTTAAGAACATGAATCATTTGTTTATTAACAAGATGTCTCATCCAAGTCATGAGCACCCCCCCTTCAAGGCAGTGAATATTATTAGAGAACTGCTTGTGTGTAGACAAGATATTATTTCCCCATTTTTGATCAAACTATTCTTCATGAAGTATTGATGATCGATTTTTTGATTGAAAAGGTAATTTCTTTATATTGATCCCTTGGTGCTGGAAAAGTTCATTCCCAGTTGTCATGCTCCACATTGTGTGTGTTGGGGGGAAGTAAGAAACAGCAGTTAGGCCAAATTAGGGCAATACAGAGGGGGGTAAGGAAATTAGAGGAACCATGCTATATCATACCCAATGTTTTCAATTGTTATAAAGAGTGGGGAAGTACTTATTAAACATATTTGTGTAAATAAACATATGACCATAAAAATCATAAAGATACAAACAGTTTTGGATTTTTGAGAAATCAAATAGGTTTAAAAAAAACAAAGTTGGGCCGGCCCGCTGGCGCACTCGGTAGAGTGTGGCACTTGGGAGCGTGGTGGCACTCCCGCCGAGGGTTCAGATCTCATATAGAGACCGGTCCGCTCACTGGCTGAGCGGGGTATGGGTGCGACACCGAGGGTTGTGATCCCGTTACCGGTCATGAAAAAAGGCAAAAAGGAAAAAAAAAAAAAAAAAAAGCAAAGTTTTCCATCTTTGTTCATAATGATATATGTTACCAAATCACTGTAAGTTATGGATAACTGAAGAGAGAAAGGTTTTCTTAAATCTGAAAAACAAATCATTTAAGTAAAGAACCAACAACGAAAGTTACAAAACATTGTCTTCATTATTTAACTTCATGTAGGTTTGATTGATCTTAATTAGCAATTTCTTAACCCATTTTATTTGTTATTAGAGTTTGGAAAACTATCATTTTGTCCATTGATCTTGAAGTTATTTGAAATTGCTTAAAAGTACTTTTTATAATCTTTTAGATGAATCTGAATATTGCTGCCTTTAGAGAAAAATCAGAACTTCTTACAGTCTTACTAAGAACACATCATTACATCAAGAAAACTTGGTTCTGGGCTGGCCCGGTGGTGCACTCGGTAGAGTGCAGCGCTTGGGAGTGTGGCGGCGCTCCCGCCAAGGGTTAGGATCCCATATAGAGACCAGTCTACTCACTGGCTGAGAGCGGTACGGGCACGACACCGAGGGTTCCGATCCCATTACCGGTCACGAAAAAAGACAAAAAGGAAAAAAAAAAAAAAAAGAAAACTTGATTCTAATATAGGGGAAATTTTAGTTCTGCGTCAGTGTCTTTGTAATGTTAAAATTCAGTCTTTACAAAGATGTAGAAGTAATACCCTTCTGATTATACCCAACTTAATCACATGCAAAATTCTTTCATATATTCACTCTTCAGAAATGAATATTATGGTTTACTCAGACATTTTCATAACATGCTGTTTACTTTCTGTTTTGTAACATATTTTCTCTTTCCTAAATAACCAGACATTTGAGGGACAAAAATTCATTTCTAAAGATGTGTTCTCAGACGAAAGTATTATCTTTTCAACCTTCCTAACCATAACTACACCTTTATATCCATAGCTTTCTTCACATCTCTCTCTCTTCTGTTACATAGTGATTTATTTCTCATCTTATTATTTTTATTCACTTTTGTACAGAATTATACATACTAACTAGACTTTTAACTTTTATTTATTTATTTGGTTATTATTTTCTTAATTTTATTTACTGAATCAAAATTGATTATACATATTTTTGGAGCTGAACATTGAAATATGTTGATAAAATCAGTATTCCTAGCATACATATTGTTACAAATAGTAACTATTCTTTATGCCCCTTTTCCAATCTCTCCCCATCCCTGCTCCCTCCTGCCTCCCCCCTCTAATAGCCCTAGATTTCTCCTCTCCTTCTGAAAGAATAATGGTTACTCTGTTGGTTTGTTGCCTAGATGATCTGTCCAATGCTGAGAGGTGTAGTAAGGGCCCCCAATATCATCATAGAGCACATGCTTCTTCTGTCACTCTAGAATGGGCTTTGTGGAGAGAGGTCCTCTTCCTTATTTCTGCTGGTGACTCTTCTTGTGTCAATGCACTTCAGTGGTTGGCGGACCTTCTGTGTGGTGGTTGTGGTGTCTAGCCACTTTTGCAGCAGCCATGGTTATTGAGGTGGCTGTGGTGAGCCACTCACATGGAGGTGATGTTTCTGGTATGCTCCTTGGCACTGGCAGTGTGTCTGGTTGTGGAGTGTGTCTGGTCCCCTTCTCCATTCCTTGGGAACCCGGGCCAACCCCAAGATGCTGGCATGGTGTGCCTGCTTGTGGGAGGGTGGTCCAGTCCCCTTCTCCATGCCCTGGGTTCCCATGCAGGTTCAGAGACACTGCCACAATGTTCCTGGCTGTGGGAGGAGGTCTGGTCCCCTTCTTCATGCCCCAGGTCACTGGGCAGTCCCCAAGGTGCTGTGCAGTGTGCTGGTTGTGGGAACAGTGTCTGGTCCCTTTCTCCATGCCACTGGACCCCAGGGGGGCCCTGAGACACTGGCACGGTGTGCATGGATGTGGGAGTGGGGTCCGGTCCCCCGATCCAAGCCTCAATTTCCCAGGCTGGCCCCCAGGTGCTGGTTGTGTGCCTTGGCTGGACCTAATTTTTTGTCCTTTGCTTACTTCTGGAATGGAAGAACTTCCTGTGGGAACCAGTACTTGAGCTGTGTGGTTGAGTTAAATTGCTGCTTTGCTGCTGTTTCCCTAGGGAAGGCTATTTGTGCAGTTCAGGGTTTCATGGTTGTCCTTATAGGGACTTCCTATTCTCCAGAGACCTGGGGGATCTGTGTTGTGTAGAATCCTTATCTGGGCCTGAGTTTTTTCATCAAATTGCACCCCATGCAATTCTGCATTCCCGACCAGTCTCCTCTGAGTGGTCCCCTGATTGGGGCATGGATCAGCTGTCCTTGCTGTGCTCCAGTGTTCTCCTGGTGAGCCAGTTTCCCCCACCTCCCATGTTCAAAACACTTCCCATGGGACAGGCCTTGCACAGTTCCCTTTTGATGACTCATCGGCCTCTGAATGGCTCCCTTTTTTCAGTTGTTCTGGCTCCTCGGTCCTGCGTGGGTCTATGGGAAACCTATTAGTGGTCTTGTTGCCCTGGGGGCCAAGGCCCTCTTCTCCCCTGCTGCCTCCAAGTAATTCCATCTGAAGGGCACAGCTGTGGCTTCGGCCAGCTCCTGCTCCATGTGCTCTGCAGTTTCAGTATTAAAGCAGCCGCAGCCCGAAATGCTTAGAGCAGTTTTTTCTTTCTCTCATCTTGGTTTCTTCCGCCTTCATGAACTCTGTAGGTCTCTCCTCTTTTCCCCCTGAGCTCCAGTGGCCCCAGCTTGGCTGATATTACATTCTTATAGTTGTAAATTGGTTGATTTGTGTGAGAGAGTGATGCTGGGAACCATCTATTCTGCCATCTTGCTGTTGTGAGTTTTAACTTTTAATAACCACAGTTTTTAGTGAAAACCTAGTGTATTAGTCCTTTTAGTGTTGCTATAACAAAATACATGGAATTGGGTAATTTATAAGAAAACAAAATTTATTGCTCACAGTTTCTGAGGCTGGGAAATCCAAAGTCCATCTGGTGGTGGCAAAAATGAACCAGAGGTCACACATTGCAAGATGATGGAAGCAGAGAGAGCAGAGAGAGAGACAGACTTTCTTCTTCTTTTAAAGCCCTCTGAACCATGCCCCTGACCACCATTTTTAACCCATTCACTACTGTATGATCCTACAATCCAATCACCTCTTCAAGGCTCCACCTTTCAATGACAATAATAGGGATTCCCACCCTCTTAACATTAACAGTGGTGGCTAAGATTCTAATACATAAAACTTGGGAGACAATTCAAGTCTCAGTGAGTTTTGGGGTGACATAATTCACAACACCAAGGAAGCAAGAAATATTGAACTGTCTTCCATATATCAACATTTTATTTATGAAAGTTTATCCTAATTAAAAAATTCAACATATGATTTACACAACAACAACAACAAAAAACCCAAAATGAAGCATACCCTCAAAAACCAAAATGATAATACTAGATATAACTATTTTACTCAACAAAAGGTACAAACAAATGGCTAAAACCCCAAATGATAAGAAAAGGGTCCCCAGCATGAGGACAAGAGCAACTTGCTTTAAATTCGAAGACACAGCATTACAACATAATANCTGCCTGCCGTCAAACAAAAACAAAGAACCCAAAGACAAACGGTGGGGAAAATAGAAGTCAGCTTTTATTTAGGAAGAGTAGTGACCTGAAAAGAGATATGAGGTTAACACATGTGTCTGGTAAAACTGAAGGAGAATTGGCAGACTAAAGCCTTCTCGAAACCTCAGATTTAATGGGGGATATTTAAAGACAGGCTTGAGGACATGGAAAGTGGGAAATGAACAGGAGAGAGGGAGACAAGAGGTGTGGTGACCCCACAGAAGAAACCAAGTTCGCGGTTTCACCAAGTCTCTGTCCAGCCTCTGTTCTCCTCCTTGACACTATCCTGGGGTACTGCAGGGTCTTGATGTGACTTAGGGTAGCATCAGCACAGCTTTGCTGATGTCATCCTTGTTTTCTCAGGGGCTGGATACTACATGTCTGGTGGCAAGTTTGCAGGTCCAGACTAACTGGAATACAATTTTATATTTATGTAAATAATGTGATCTTGCCCCATAAACAGGGTTCAAAATAGCAAGTACTTGTGGGAAGAAAAAAACTCAGAAAAATGCATGCTAAGAAAAAAACTGTCTTTTTAAGTATGGCTGGAGCCCATGCGATTTTTACTCCCAATATGGCTTCATCCCTGTTCATTCCAAAAGAACTACCCTGTGACCACCTTGGTAGAGAACCACATGGAAAGACCATGAGCAGCTGTGCTCATTGACAGCCTCCACACTCTCCAGCAGCATCTTGTGCTTCCACCTGATCTTCCTTAGCTGCTGCCCTCCTTATTGTAAGTGTGTGGAACATAAGCCAGCCTGCAAGATTTTCTAATCCAGAGAACCAAAGATGGTAATAATTTCATATAAACTGCCATGTCTTGGAGGTGAAATTTTAAGCAGAATAATTAACTGAAACAAAACTTGGTATCCTTAAATGGGATGCTGCAGTAATAAATAGCTACTACACACGAAATTGGCTGTGAGCCTGAGCAGAAGCTGGGCCTCAAAGGAGAACTTTACTTCAAACTGGAAATGCATCAGGACACCTGCAGGGGGACTGAAGGGCAGTGACAAAAATCTTATCGGAAACTGAAGAAAAAGGCACATAGATGACAGCTTAGCACTACTTGAGTCTTGACATCAGGGGCTCCGTTTGGACCTGCTGACTTCAGTTGAACTGTTTTTGAACCTTGAGACACAAATCCATTAAAAAATGTTTCTTCTCACCAACTAAAATACATTGTTTGTCTTCAATGGATTACATTACTCAGTTGAAAAAATCTGCTCTGGTGTGAACTGTAAATTTGAATAAGATATCAGGACCATAGGGTAGGTGCACTCCATAGTGCTTGTTCTAATTTACACTCCATCCAGTTTCGAAAAGTTACTCTCTGAGACACTCAAGCTCCACCCACCCACCCATCTATCCAATCTTTTATTTATTTATTTATTGTGAGACAGACGTGAACTTTCTGTTTCCACCCCCGTCTCTGCCACCAGCTAGCCAAGAGTTTCACACAAGGGTTTCTCAGAGCTGCCACTACTAATGCTGTTCTCCTCAAACAGGGAATTACCCTGTTTGAGTCATCCCGGGAGGTGTGGGCTAAAGCATGGAATAAAAACAGTATGACATTTTGGTGGGTGAGTGCGGGGTTTGATAGGTTGGACTCCTGGCCAACAAAGATCCCTGGTTTTTTCTTTTCCTAATGTACTTGTATGTTCTGCCTTGTTTTAATTCCTGTATATTGTCTGATTCTATCCTACAAATCTAGGGAACTCAGCCTTGATTTCTGCAGAGCTATTTTGCATCACACTTTAGAGTCCATAGCCTCTCCCTCAGAATCCTGAATCCCATGCCTCTAAAGATCTATTGATATGATACCTGGAGTTTATTAAGTACAGAATGATTAGCAGGTGTGAAGTGGGGGTGAATCGGAGAGTGATATTCAGTCCTTCAAGATATAGATTGTCATTTTCTCATTTTGGTCCTCAGTCTTCTGTCCATAAATATGGTGACAGTAATACATATTTGGATAATGTGACATAATATTTGTATGTCACTTTTCTTCTATGGTTTCTGGCTTATGCTTCTCTGAGCTTTTCCTGCCCTTTTAAATACCTCCTTCTTTTTCACCCTAAAGCAAGAAATCCCCTGACACCCGTTAGGTGATTATAGGTGATAAGACCCCCACTTCAGGAGGGACCTGCCCCATGCGAGAAAGGAAGGAATGCTGCAGAGAGAGGTTGTCATGCTTTGTTGGGTTTCTCCACCCAGTCCATTAGTGTTAGATCATACACTGTTGATTCAATCACATTTCTACATGGTTGCCCGTGCTTTAGTCTTGCCTACATAATGATGAACCAAACAGCACAGGATTCAGCGAGCTTCCAGATAGTTGATCACATGGAGATTAAAGGATGGTGGCCACCTGTGGAGGGCACGGAAGGTCCATGCCCCGTCCCCCATACCTCCTACTTTGCATGTCTTTGTATCCCATGTGGTAGTCTTTACAATAAACGAGGTAATATTAGTACATTTCCATGACTTCATCCTGTAGGATCTAATGGTATCTCCCAGTGCATAGTATGAGAATTGTATTGAATTAGAGGACACCCACGTGGTATCCGCTGCTGAATTGCTGGCTTGCTTGCAAGTGTGGATAAACCATCCCACATTTGGTCACAAAAGTTGTTCTGTGTTGATTGTTCTGTGAGAGTAAAGAAAAAACATACAGTTTCTCTGTGTGTTATATTTTTTCCTATTCAAATAGTCACCTCACCCTGAGCCAATGCCTAATAATATAAAGGTAAAGAATACAATCCCTTCCCTCCCTTTGTGAAGGTAATATCCTCAGAGCCAAGAAGAGGTGGTTCAGAGATGATAACATATAGGTGTGTATACACTAGTCATATATTGAAGTGGTCACATTTACACATTTTTTCATGTTATTTTAAATATTTTACTTTCGGTACTATTGTAGCAAGAACTGTATTCTTAATTTTATTTTTCAATTGTTCATTTGTTGTGTAATAAAATACAATTAAGTTTTGCCTATTGTTCTTGTACCTTTTTACTTTTCTGAACTCATTTATTAGCTGTAAGAGTTTTCAGTGAATTCCTCGTGATTTTCTAAACACAAGGTCATGTCTTCTGTGATTAAACTTTTTTCTCTCCAAACAATATCTTTTATATAGTTCTGCAATTTTGGAATTAAAAAATATGTATTTTTAGCACACCTGAGCTCTGGAACGGTGCTGACCAAAACCACCACATGGGCTGCCCAGGTGAATATACACAGAACCTGAGCTGTGCCCGCGGACCAATGCAGCCACAGGCCTGCACACATGCAAATGCTGGAGGGTCTCAGGCCCCAGAGACCCACCATTCAGGGCACCCAGGTGAATGTGCAGGACCCACACACTGACCAAACAGAGCCATGGCAGCCCACCACACACTCAACTGCATTGATAAAAGAAGTCACTAAGAGAACTTACAAACATAGGAGGCAGTCTTTCCCATCATAACCCACTCCAGAGTGATAGAAATATTAAGTCTTCTACCAGATGATCAAACAGCAGTGTAAAAATACTAGAACTACAAATAAATAACATATGACACCACCAGAGGAGTATAGTAATTCTCAAGTACAAAACCCCATAGAGCAAGAAATCCTTCAGATGTCTAAAAAGGATTTGCAAGCACTGATTTTTAAAATTCTCCAAGAAATAAGAATCAACTTGAGAACATAATGAAACAAGAAATATCCAGGATATGAAGGAGGAAATTTACAAAGAGATTAATAACTTAAAAAAGAAAGTAACAGAACTCCTAGAAATAAAGGAGTCTCTCAATGAAATAAAAAATAGAACAGAAAGCTTGAGCAGCAGGCAAGAGCAAGTAGAAGAAAGAATCTCAGAACTCGAAGGTGGTCTTTTTGAAATAATCCCAGGCAGACAAGAAGAAAAAAAGAATTTTAAAAAAGGAAGAAATTTTAAGAGAGATAGACCTCAAGCACACAAATATCTGAATCATGGGTTCCAGAAGGTGAGGAATAAGGAAAAAGCATTGAAAACTTGCTCAAGGTAGTAATAACAGAAAACGTCCCAGGTATAGGGAGGGATGCAGACCTTCAGATCCAGGAAACCCAAAGATCCCCAGACAGATTCAATCCAAAAAGATCCTCTCCGAGACATGTGATAGTCACACTAGCAAAACTCAAAGACAAAGAATTCTGAAATTAGCAAGAGAAATGCACCAAGTCACCTATAAGGGATCCCCCATGTGACTATCAGTATTCTTCTCAACTGAAACCATACAGGCCAGAAGAAAATGAGATGATATACTCAAAAGACTAAAAGAAAAATTCCCAGCCAATAACCCTATAACCATCATGGTTATCCTTCAGAAATGAGGAAGAAATAGTGTATTTCCTTGATAAATATCATGGGAGTTTACTACCATATGATCAGCACTTCAAGAAATACTCAAAGGAGTCCTGCACCTGGAATCTGAAAAACAATCATCAATATCACAGATTCACAAGAAAGAGCAAAGCCCACCATTACAATCAAATTGCATATGAGAAAGACAAAGAATCTAAATCATGTAATCTCAAAAACCAGGTAGCATTAAAGATGAAAAATAAAAGGGGAAGAAAGGGACAAATAATGTTTGAAACATATAAACCAAAAGGTATATAATGACAAAAGTAAACCAATACTTCTCAGTAACAACTCCACATGTAAATGGATTAAGCTCCATTCAAAAGACACAGACTCACTGATTAGATTAAAAAGCTAGATCCAACTATATGCTGTCTTCCAGAGACTCACCTCACCTATAAAGACAAACACAGGCTAAAAGTGAAGGGATGGTGAAAGATATACCATGCAAACGAAGAGCAAAAATGAGTAAGGGTAAATATTCTTATATTGGATAAAATGGACTTCAAATCAAAAACCATAAAAAAAGGTTTTTTTTAAAGGCCACTATATAATAATAGAGGGTTCTAGCCAGTTAGAGGACATAACAGTCATAAATATGTATTCACCCAACAGTGGAGCACCTAGATATGTAAGGAAACACTTTTAGACATAAGAAAAAAAGATAGACCCCAATACAATAATAGTAGTGACCTGAACACCCCTCTATCAGCATTAGACAGATCTTTCAGGTAATAAATCAACAAAGAAACGCAGGATTTAAATTACACCTTAGACCAATTGGATCTGGCAGACATCTACAAAATATTTCATCCCAAAACTAGAGAATATACATTCTTCTCATCAGCACATGAAACATTCTCCAGGATAGACGACATACTAGGTCACGAATAAAGTCTCAGAAAATTGAAATAAATTGAAATTATCCCAAGTATCTTTTCAGACCACAATGGATTAAAACTGGAAATCAATAACAAGGAAAATTCTGAAAACTTGTCAAGTGCATGGAAACTGAACAACAGACTTCTGAGTGACTTATGGGCCCAAGAAGAAATTAAACAGGAAATCAAAAAATTTCTTGAAACTAATAAAAATGAAGATACATCATATACAAACCTTTGGGATATGGCAAAAGCAGTACTAAGAGGAAAGCCTATTGCAATAAATGCTTACATCAAAAGAACGGAAAGATTTCAAATAGATGAGCTAACACTGTGTCCCAAAGAACTAGAAAAACAACAGCAACATAATACTAAAAGTAGTAAATGGAAAGAAATAATCAAGATCAGGGAAGAAGTAAATGTAATAGAGACACAAAAGATCAATGAAACAGAAAGATGGTTTTTTGAGAAGATAAATAAAATAGAAAAACCATTAGCTAGGTTAAAAAAAAAAGGAAAGAAAAGAAAAGAAACGAGAAGATCCAAGTAACAAAAATCAGAAATTAAAGGAAGACTGTACAACTAATACCTCAGAAATATGAAGAATAATTAGAGATTATTATAAACAACTGTACACCAACAAATATGAAAACCTGGAGGAAATGGATAAATTTCTAGACACATACACACTACCAAGACTGAACCAAGAAGAAATAGAGAATCTGAACGGAGTACTAACAAGCAATGAGATTGAAGCAGTAATCAGCAATCTTCCAACAAAGAAAAGTGCAGGGCTGGATGGCTCTACAGCTGTATTCTATCAAACGTTTAAAGAAGAATTAATACCATTTCTCTTCAAACTATTCCAAAAATTGAAACAGAAGCCATTCTTCCAAACTCATTCTATGAGGCTGGCATCACACTGATACCCAAACCACATAAAGATACCACAAAAAAGAAGACTACAGGCCAATATCCATGATGAAGATAGATGCAAATATCTTCAACAAAATACTAGCAATCAGATTACAGCAACACATCAAAAGTTATACGCCATGATCAAGTGGGATTCATTCCAGGGATGCAAGGTGGGTTCAACATACTCAAGTCAATAAATGTGACACACATCAACAAAACCAGAGACAGAAACCATACGATAATCTCAATTGATGCAGAAAAGGCATTTGATGAATCCCTTCATAATTAAGTCTCTCAGCAAATTAGGCATAGAAAGAAATTATCTCAATACAATAAAAGCCACTTATGACAAACCAATCACCAATATCATCCTGAATGAGGAAAAGCTGAATGCTTTTCCCTTAAGAACAGAAACAAGACAAGGATGCCCACTCTTACCACTCCTATTTAACATATAATTGAAAGTACTGACAAGAACAGTCAAGCAAGAGAAAGAAATAAAGGGAACCAAGATTGAAGACAATGAGGTCATACTGTCCTTGTTTGCTGATGACATGATCATATATA
>NW_007738899.1:28862-40239 GCF_000696425.1 Galeopterus variegatus
TTACAGTAGTCATCAAACAAAATATCTAGGTATCAAGCAGGGAGTTGAAAGATTTCTACAGTGAGAACTACAAAACACTACTGCAAGGAATTGAACAGGGCACAAAAACGTGAGAAGACATACCATCTTCTAGACGGGATGTATTAACATCACGAAAATCTCCATTCTTCCCAAAGCAATCTACAGATTCAGTGCAATCTCCATCAAAATACCAAAGGCATTCTTCTCAGAAACAGAAAAAGCAATGCAAACATTCACATGGACCAACAAAAAACTCCAAATAGCCAAGGAAATCCTGAGCAAAAAAGAAAAAAAAAATAAAGCCAGAGGCATAATGTTACCCGACTTCAAATTAAATTACAAAGCTATTGTAACCAAAACATCATGACACTTGCTTAAATACAGACACTCAGGTCAGTGGAACAGAATAGAAAACGTTAAATCAATCCACATAATTCCAGCCAACTGATTTTTGACAAAGGAAGACAGCAAGAGCATACATTTGGGAAAAGATGAGCTGTTCAGTGATGGGACAATTGGACATCCATATGTAGAGAAATGAAACTGGAGCTGTACCTCTCACCTTATACCAAAATCAAGTCAAAGTGTATTAAAGAATTAAATATAAGACCAGAAACCATAAAATTACTAAAGGAAAATATAGGGGAAACACTCCACATAATAATACTGGGTAAACACTTTATGAATAAGACCCTAAAAGCACAAGTAACAAAAGAAAAAAATAATAAATGGGATTGTATCCAACTGAAAAGCTTCTGCACAGCAAAGGAAACAATCAACAGAGCAGAAAGACAACATACAGAATGGGAGAAAATATTTGTAAACTATACATCCAACAAGGGACTAATATCCAGAATATATAAAGAACTCAAACAAGGATACAGTAAAAAACAACTAATCCAATTTTTAAAAATTGGCAAAGGAGATGATTAGATATTTTTCAAAGGAAGACATACCAATGGCCAATAGACACATGAAAAAATGTGCAGCATCAGTAGTCATCAGAGAAATGGAAATGAAAAACACATTGAAATATCATCTCACTGCAGTTAGCTCGGCCATTATTAACATGAATGAGAATAACAAATGCTGGCAATGATGTGAGGAAAAAGGGAACTCTTCCAAACTGTTGGTGGAACTGTAAATTAGCACAGCCATTATACAAAACTGTATGGCATTTTCTCAAACAACTACAGATAGAGCTATAATATGATCCAGCTGTCTCACTACAGGGTATACACCCAACGAAATGGAAATCATGTTGAAGGAACACCTACACTCCCATGGTCACTGCAGCTCTACTTACAAAAGCCAAAATATGGAATGGGAACAAACCTAAGTGTTCATCAGCAGATGATTGGAGAAAGAAAATGTGGTATATATACACAATGGAATACTACTTATCCATTAAAAAAAAAAGAATGAAATCCTTTTTTTTATGGCTGAAATGAAAGCCATTTCCAACAACATGGATGAGGCTGGAGAAAATTACGTTAAGTGAAATAAGCCAGACAAAGAAACAGAAATACCACATGTGCTCACTCATAATTGGCTATTAGGAAGAAAGAAGTGAAGGAAGGAAGGGAAGAATGGGGCAGGTAAGGAGGGAAGAAGGAAGGAATGAAGGAATGAAATAAAGAAAAGACTACCACAATATGTTCACCTTCCAGAAGGAGAGAACAAAGCTAAGGATACTAGCGATTGGGGGAGAGAGGGAAGGGGTTTGGGAAGTGATAGGACGGTCCAAGGGCATAAACAAACATCATAATTTGTAAAAATGAATATGCTAATAATAAATAAAAATTTTAAATAAAAACTATTTAGAAATAGCTAAAAGGTTCTAGCACCTTCAGTACAATAATGGATAGATGTGGTATAAGTTCATATATTTATCTTGTTATTAAATTTAGAAGAAGAGGATACAGGCTTTCACCATTGAGGATAATGTTAGTTGTTCAGATTTTATATGCCTTTTATCAGTTTGAGAACGGTCTCCTTTATCTCTACTTTGTTGAATGTCTTTATCAAGAAAGAAAGATGAATTCTGAAAAATGGATTTTCTGCATCTATTTAGAGGGTTACGTGGTTTTGTTAATTACTGTATTGATAAGGTATATATGATAAGGTATATAATATTAAATGATTTTTGGCTGTTAGTCAACCTGAAATGAATCCAACTTGGTAAGAGGCTATGAGTATTTTTACATGTTGCTGGACATTGCTTGCTATTGATTTTTTGGAACATTTTTTCATGTACATTTATAACACATATTGGTCAGAATGTTTCTTTTCTTATGAAATTTTTAAAGACATAAAATTTTTTATAATTGAACCAAGATTATGACTGATAGCTTTTATATCATGACACAGATTTCTAAGAACCTTACACCATTTTGGAACACATATCAACATTTCTACATAACTCAAAAGTAGGTCAGGGCCGGCCTGGTGGTGCACTCGGCAGAGTGCGGCGCTTGGGAGTGCGGTGGCACTCCTGCCGATGGTTTGGATCCCATATGGAGACTAGTCCACTCACTGGCTGAGCATGGTGCGGGCACGACACGGAGGGTTGCGATCCTGTTGCCAGTCACGGTAAGGGCGTGACACCGAGGGTTGCAATCCCGTTACTGGTCATGAAAAAAGACAAAAAGAAAAAAAAAAAAGTAGGTCAAACATGATTTCTTGTTTTGACAATGTTTCCCATTTAATTCGACTTATTAGACAAATCCAGTTAGTTTTGATGTCTCTGTTTTGTAGATCTTATGAGATGTACCCGAGTCCTTGGAACATGTCAAAGTTAGTTTAAGTTAAAAAGACTTAATTTTAGAATTTGGTTTTGTGAAGATTGTCAAACGACAAATGTTTGAAGCAGTTAATTAAATAGGATCACAAATCGTTATAAAAGAAAATCAAAATGACAAAAAATTTTAAAGCACAGAGCACAAGAAATTGTCTTGATAAAACAGAATTAGTTTCCTAGGCCAGTTACTGAAAAGATATGAAAAAAAATTCTTACAATTTTCTATTAAGAGCAGATAAGGGCTTTCAGGAAATCTGGTTTTTCCAGCATGGAAGAACAAACTCTAGCCTTACATCAAGGTGATTTTGATATTACTGCTTAATTTTTAGAAAACCTTATACATAATTTATTTTTAATTTTACTCAACTTTTCTAATTCCTTTCATAAATTTGCCCTTTATAAACCATTATTCCAACTTACTCAGACTTTCTGTTTTTGTCCTATACTTCCTACTTCCTAAATGGCCAGTCATTTTACTCTAGGATAAAAATACACTACACCAAATGCTTTCTCACACAAACATTTTTTCTTTCCTTTTTGACCTTCCTAACCACAACTACATCTTCTTAGCCACAGTTTTTTGTATATCTCCTCTTTTCCTACATATTTGTTTCTTTTTTTATCAATGTTAAATTGGCCTTATTTGTCTAAGAAATATATACAGAATGATTTTTCTGTTTTTGGCTGAGTACATAACTTTAACATTAAAAATCTCTAGGAAAGACAAATGTCATCCTGTTTGATTAGTAAAACCAAGGCAAACTTGTATGTTGATGATTCTAAAAACATTTTTTATACATTCAGGAACCGTAGGATTTCATAAATGAGGACTTGATTTGTCAGAGGAGATTACCCAAAGCCCAGTCTGAGCCCTGGCCATTTCTGTCAATTAGACATGTATGGTTTCTCAGCCAAAAATTTGGTGTACAAAGTAGTTCCCAAAGGTCTCTAGCAAAGGTTAAAGTCATGAGGAATTAATCTTGGGTTTTCATGAATTTTATGAAAAATATCTCCTATTTATCATTTACTCTTTGAAATTTACACAAAAGGTGAACAAAAATCATTTTATGTTATTAATATTACATGTTAATCTTATTTAAAAGAAGGAAACAAAGTTTCACTTTTTGTACCAGTGTACTGTTAATAATGTAGGTAATTTTAATAAAAACTTATAAACAAATCTATCTAATCTCAACAAGCAATTTTGAACTGTTTTATGTTAATATTTATAGACAAAAGCCATTTCCAATTTCCGAAGAAATATATATTTAATTTTTCAGAAGATCCAGATATATTCAGGTTTATTCTTGCATAAAAACAAAACATCAAAGTATATAAACAGAAACACATAATAACTAATCTTTCAGTATTTTCTCAATAACATGACTTTAAGATTATGAATAACTGAAAAGAATTTTGAAACTATGATGATTTAATTCTTAAGAATTTAACGCTTTCATATTTGTCTAATTTACTTATACCAAGCTACACACTTATCAAGCTACATTAACTAAGGCTTTTGAGATATGGGACATTGGCCCCCTTTTGTTAGATGTCCTGGGTCCCAAGTACCCAGGTGGTATTCATTGCCATGTTGCTTCCAGGAAGGCCTCATGGAACTCAAGTTAGAGGGCAGTACTAACAAAGATAATGTCTAAAGGATATTGTCTCTCTCAATATGTCCAGGAGGCAGAGCTGAGATAAGGAGACCATACTGGGTTTTGTCCTGCAGCTGATGGCCAATGTGCTGTGGACACATTATGTCCTTTGGCCTCACCATGGCCATCTGCTTATTCCCCAGGATTCAGAGACTTTAAACCAAAGACAAGCTAACAAAAAGAAATTTGCAGTTCTTTTGGAGAAACACAACAGTCATTTCTCTTATATCTTTTAGTTCATAAATATATTAAGCAAGTAGCAAACATACCATTGTAACAGAAAACCCTGAACATTACCAACACCATCTTAGGTCACACTACCCCCGTGTGCATGAGAAACCATTGACCTTCTCATAAAAACAAAAACTGTTGCATAGAAAAAGGAACCATACACAGTGAACCATTACATAGAAACAAGAACAATACACAATGAAAATTTTTATGCTTGATTGCTTGAACTGCTCACTTTGGCTTCTGTAACCTACCTACCTAGCTTCCTTTGTGCACCTGGACAAACCCATGTGCCAATGGGATGTGGTTTTTGCCTTTATAAACTCCACCAGACCAAGGCTAGCTTCTGCTCTTCCACCAAAATACATAGGGGAGGCAGTTGCCAGGTTGCTAATAAAGACTCTTTTAAAATTCTTAATTAAATGTTTGGTTCCTTTCCTGGGTGACAACCTCACAACACCATAAAATGTGTTGACCAAAAGACAAATATAGGCAAAATGATTTAATTCAAATTCTGAAAACATATCTATTTTATAAATGATTTTAAAAACTAAAGTCACACAAACTCAGAAAGCATTTATGCTTATCCATTCAATGAGTGTGCGTTATTTATAAGTTAATTTGGTAACATGCAGACAATACTGAAAGAAAGTGAGCCGAGATGCTGGGTACTGCTCAAGCTTTATTAAAGAAATCTGCTGAGCTGTGCTCAGAGTGGCAGGCAGCCTGGGGCTGCCCTGAAAATGGTGGACAGCACCAGGTATGGTGGTGGTAGAACTTATATAGTATGCCAAGAGCTGGCTGATACCATCAAGGAGGGTCATTATGCTAATGTGGATTGGGGGGGAGAACTGCATCCTTGTGGAAGAAAAAGGGGTTTCTGTTTAAGTCAGGAGGCTAATCATAAAGGGAAGGGGGAAGGGGAGGGGAGGAGGTGGGTGGCACCGTTTTGTACTTGGGCTTATCTAAAGTGGTGCTGGTTAGGTTGCAGATCTATTAACACATGTATGGACATGAACATGTACACAAAACATACAGCTTAAATATGTATATACGCTGATATAAAAAACAGAAAAAATAAAAATCTTATAGGTTTAGTTTAAAGTGTTAATAATGAGACAGATAAAATAGAAACTCACTAGTTTAAAAGGACAGTTGGATTTAAATCCTGTTTGTAAATATCAAAGCTTAACTGAAAGACCTCATGTTTCAGAGAATGGAAGGTAACAGATTTACATCAGTCTTTTCAATTTACATTAACAGTCTTTTCAAGGAATTTGGGTGTGTCAGAAGAGACACAGAAAATAGATTTTGAAAAAAATGGATGCCAAGATGAAATAAAATCATAAAGCTCCATCATAGTATTTTGAGGAAATACATAGATAAGCCTAGAAGAAAATTTAGAATTCTGTTCAAAATACTCAGTTAAATACTATATAATTGTATCTGAGATCATCTAGTGTAAGAAAATAATAGAAGTGATTCATTCCAGGAATGACTTATATGAGGGTGTTTTGACTGATTCAGGCCCAGCCAATAGTTGTGTTACTGGTAAAGCCCATTCCCAGAGGATCTCTGAACAGACAGAGCTCCCCATGAGATCGTAATGTTACTAGTTCCTATTGTTTTCTTCAAACAGATAGAGCTCTGCTTGATACAGTAATTAGTTACTAACACCCATTGTTTTCTTCATTCTGTAGTGTTTCTCCTTTCACAGGGCTTAAGTAGGCTTTTTTCATGTGCTTGTCCTGAGCCCCTAGACAAAAGAATTCCTTGCAATGTGGAAATAAATGTTTGGCATTGTTTGGGAGATGGTGCAGCCTGTATTACTCAGCCAATAGGACGTAAGGGAGGGACTTGTATACTAGAGAATAAATTGTTTCCTACAGCCCTTTTCCATGTGCCTGTCCCATTCACAGACATTCAGACCTGCGAGGCCATTATTAAAGTCTCACTTTGCTATACCTTGTGTCTCCATGTCCATCCTTTGACATCGGATGGGTGAGGGCATTTCTCACAATTTGGGGGCTTCATCCAGGATCTCTGCAACTGCATGTCTGGAACCCAGATAGAGGGGGTGATGCATCCCACCCAATTTGGGGTTACATGCTCTTTTTGAGTGCCCCAGGTTCTTACAGGACCACAGATACACCGTAGACTGCTATTCTGAGGATGGCAGAAGTGATGCTGGGGGAAAAAAAGCAGGCACCGTGGCAACCAGGCAACCTTGTGCATGAGCCAAGGTAGGAAAATGGACGTTAAGTACTATCTCAGTGGTTGGGTATTTTCAGAGGCCTAGCATATGGCTGAGACATATCCTAGATATGAAACAAGTGTGGAGTCTCAATTCATGGTTCCTTTCTCTCTTGAGGGAAGTGGCCAGAGATGAAGAAAGTGGGTCCTGATGTGTATAAGAAACATACCATAAGTGGGAGGTTGAGTACCTCAAGGAGTCTTGACATGTAAGAAACCTCAGGTAAGGGGGCACTGAGTACATGAGAAAACCCAGATCTGGGAAACACTTATGTAAAACAAGAATGGGAAATAAGAATTCTAGGCTTAGGGAAAAAAGGAAGGGAGGAATTGAGTTTTTGCCCATCATAACCTCAGATAGTCACCTGGGGGGATTGTTAAAGGACTGGGAGAGGAATTCCCAGACAAGGACCAAGGAGAATGAGAAAGTGATTAATTACTGTTGTTTTATTTGGACCAAGGAGCCAATTCATAAACCTTCAGTCTTCTGGCCACAATTTGGCTGAGAGGAGAACTGGGTCTGGCAGGCCCTCATTCTCTATGTTAACAACAAATCACAATCCTCCCAGGCAGAAAAGGATTATGCTCTATGTTGGCTACTAGGAGCAACTCCCATGTTTGCTCTTAAAATTGGCAGAGAAAACCCCAAGAAAAAATCTGGGAACCCACTGTCCTGCCTTCCTCCTCCTTATGCAACACTGAATGGGAGACAAGAAGGCCCTAGACAGACTGAATGTTCAGATACTCAAGCAAAGTCCAAGCCCTCAGCCACTGTGATTCCATATCTTAGCCTAAGGAAGAAATTAGAACAATGTAAGAAAGACCTTCAAAATTTCCCCCTCCCTTTGGGAGGCTCTAAGGAAACCTCCAAAATGTTTCCCCTTAGAAAAGTCCCCATGGGCCAAGAAGAGATTGGATTTGTGAATGTCCCCCTCATTAGTACCAAAGTTAGAAACTAATACAGGAAATGAAATCATTATTAGAAGACCCTCTCGGTCTGGCAGACCAGTTTGACCAATTCTTAGGGCCCAGCTATTGTACTAGTATCCAAATGATGTCTATATTTAGCATCCTCTTTGCAGGGGAAGAAAGAGGAATGACTAGGAAGGCAGCTATGTTCATTTGGGAGAAACGACACCCTTCCAGACTGGGGTCCTTTCCATGGAACAAAGTTCCCCAATTTGGATCCCAAATGGGAAAATAATGATCCCAGAGATAGGGCCCAAAGGCAAGACCTCAGAGAATTAGTCATCAAAGGAATTAAAGAAACCACCCCAAAGTCACAAAATGTTTCCAAGGCCTTTGATATTCAACAAGAAAAAGAGGAAACTCCGTCTGCCTTTTTGCTGAGGCTCAGAGACCAAATGAGGAAATACTTTGGGTTAGACCTGGAAGACCCAATAGGACAGGGTCTCTTGAAAATTAGTTTTGTAACTAAAAGCTGGCCTGATATTACTAAAAAGTTATAGAAATTAGATAGTTGGAACAAAAAACCAACTGAGGAACTACTCAGGGAAGCCCAAAATGTGTTTGCGAGGAGGGAAGATGAGAAACAGAAACTAGCGAAGATCATGGTATCCACAGTTGAAAAAGTAGTTAGAAAGAATCTGGATTCAAACCGTCCTCACTGGGGATGAACGAACCCTAGATTACAGTCAAGAGACCAAAGGGGCCCTCATGGAGAAAAACCGCAAGCTAGCAATGGGTGCTATAAATGTGGGAAATCTGGTCTTTCTTTTGAGACCAGCTGCACTGTGCTCAGCCACTGAGCACTGTGAGCACACTGGTCATCCCTATATAGGATCCGAACCCGCGGCAGGAGCGCTGCCGCATTCCCAGCGCCGCACCCTCCCGAGTGCGCCACGGGCTCGGCCCCAAATCTGGTCATTTTAATAGAGATTGCCCCAAATGGAAAAAGAAAGAAAAGATGAAACCCTTATGAGATTTGACAAGGATTAAGGTGGTCAAGGGTTCCCTTTGGTAAGGTTCTACCAGGAACACTTGATAAACTTAAGGGTGGAACCTGACAGAAAATGAGCCAAAATGCCGGGTACCATTCAGGCTTTATGAAAGGAGGAAAAACCTGCTGGGCTGCACTCAAAATGGTGGGACAGGCAGCTAGGAGGAGTACATATGCTTATATGGGTTGGTGGGCATGAAAAACGTGGGTGGGGAGGGGGAGGGAGTGCTGGTGTGTGGGATCAGGTCGACTATTGGTGCAGTTGTGGTGGGTAGGGGTGACGTAGTCAAGATGGGAGGTACCTCTAGGCTAGAGGAGAAGGGTCCTTTGTTTGGGAAACCAGGAGGTAGAGACTTTTCTGTTTTGAAGAAACCACGAGGTAGGGTAGAAGACTGGTGGCCATTTCTACTCAATATGGCACCAGTCACGTCCATGATGATGTCAGTCATATCCAAGGTGATGTGACCACATCCAAGATGGCCCCTATCGCATCCGTGATGACGTCAGTGATACCACCACATCCAAGATGGCACAAGCCATGTCCAAGATCTCTCAGAACCTAAGGAAGAAGAGGCAAATTTTGACACAGGAAAAACCAAAGATCAATTTCTTAAAATCTATATACTGGCCATATCCTCTACTTTGCCTTCCCTCAGCTTAAAAGGGCTTCTTGCTTATTCCCTGTGTCTTGAATTCACACTCCCTCGTTTCCATCCTGGTGACCTGGTGTTGACCAAGACCTGAGAGGAGGACAAACTTCATCCAAGCTGGGAAGGTCCCAACCAGGTGCTACTCACTACTGAGACTTCTGTGCAAACTGCTGAAAAAGGGTAGACTCACTATACTGGCGTCAAGGGACTAGAGACCTCACACACACAACACAAAAAACCTAATGATCGGTAGGAAATATGTGAGCCCATGAGAGAGACTTTAAGGGTAATTTTAAGAAAGGTCCCTTAAATTATGGGTTGGGTCCAAACGTGATGGATTTTAACATGGGTAAGCTTGGGGCAATCTTTGCAAGTGGTTCATATAGAGATTACTACCTGAGGCAACTGCCTAAATTAATTATCAACATAACAAAGACCTCAATGTGATGCATGTCACATCCTCTCCTGTGGTAATTTAGAAAATCAGAGACAGACTCTGGAGATTGAAACAGGATATGGGGATATAAATGCCTGAGTAGAATGGGTTAAATTTTCTGTGCATGTATTGAGGAAGAGCGATTGCTACACATGGGCTGTAGGATGGACACACTTCCTCTTTGTTGGGATACAGATCCAACAGGAATGTGCTGTATGATGGGTCTATACCAAGGCAAGGATGCACGGGGGAAATGAACCTTGCAGAATCCTGTCATTGCTTTTCCCTGCACTGTGAAGGTCAGATCCACAGGTCATACCTTCCTTCTCCATAGGAGTGGTAAATCACTCCTCTGGCCTCTCCAGGCAGGGAGGAAATATTCAATAAACCCATAGGAGATCTATCAATTTGTACCCACATTCTAAATGTCTTTGGTCATTGCTTTTCCCTGCACTGTGAAAGTCAGATCCATAGGTCATCCGTTCCTTCTCCATAGGAGTGGTAAATCACTCCTCTGTCCTCTCCAGGCAGGGAGGAAATATTCAAAAAGCCCATAGGAGATCTGTCACTTTGTACCCACATTCTAAATGTCTTTGGTGAGTCAAATTACAACTATTTGAACCTCCACATCCCCCAAGTGGATGTTTGATCACACTGTGGAAGGAAAAACCTGCATGGTCTATTGCCACCCAAATGGACTGTAACTTCTTCTTTAGTCCAACTGGCAATTCCATTCACCTTGGCATTTCATCTCACAGCTGAAAATTATAGTGTTCATCCTTGAAAGCAGAGAGCATTAGAGGGGTCATTGGACTCAAATATATACATAAATTTAATAGGAGTCCCAAGGGGGAGTTTATGTCATGCTAGGAGAGAAATGCTCCACCTTTATTCCAAATAATACTGCCCTGGATGGGACCATCACTAAAGCATTACAAAGGCTCACAGAATTGGAAATGAATTGGCTAAAAATGCAGGCATTAACGATCCATTTACTGATTGGTTAGAAGGCTGGTTTGGGAAATGGATGGGGTTGGTAGCCTCAGTCCTAAATTCCCTTATAATCGTAGCTAGAATTTTAACAGCAATCCGGTGCTGCATTACTCCATGTGTCAGAGGCCTGACACAAAGTTTTATAGAAGCCACAGTTAATAAACAAATGCCCATGACCTATGCCCCAAATGTCCCCACATTGATGGCAGCTTACCCAGACTATGATGAGGAAACCGAACAAATGCTAAGACAATTTGGCGAGAGCCAAAAATACAATGAAAATGGAATCAGTAGTTTTTAGAAATGTAGAGGAAGGAATTTGTAAGAAAATAGTCTAAGTGATTCACTTTCAGAAATGACTTATCTGATGGTGTT
>NW_007738900.1:0-16912 GCF_000696425.1 Galeopterus variegatus
TAAGAAGTACGCGGAGTGACTCTAGAGCGGGATTGGGTTTAGAGGAAGTCTGCCCCATATCTTATGGGGGTACTCTCACCCAAAGACCGATTGGCCCGTCAGCGAAGTGTCTGAGGAGCAGCAATTCCTCACACAGGGCACCAGTTTGTCGGTTCTCCCACTGCCGGAGACCGACAAAGCCGGGCTGGAAGAGACCCTGGACCAGCCGGCGGCAACCTCTTATGGGGCTGAGCGGGATGATGAGTGTCACAGGCCCGATCCCCTCTGCGCTTCGGCCCCGGGGACAAAGAAAGAACACCGAGCCAGGAGAGCGGTCAAAGCCGGAACTCTGTTTATTACAGCAGGTGGAGCTTGTGGAGCTTCAGGCCCCCAACAGGAATTACTTCCCAATTCATGGCTGGAATGAGCTTTAGGTGTGCTGGCTTGACATGCGAGAGTATATCCATCAGGGTTCATCCAGGAAAACAGAAATCACTGTGTCTTTCAAACAGAGGGTTAGTACTGGGAATCAGGTGTTTACAACAACACTGGAGAAGAGGAAGTCAAGGGAGGCTGCCACTGGTTTCCAGGTTTGCACTGTTGCAGTGATCCTGAAAATCAGTCAGTTGTGGCTGCCACACAGGTCAGGGATAGTCATTGCTGTTTTGTTGCACAGTGGCTAGTGACTAACAGTGGAATACCCGTGGCCATTACAAAACTTCCCACCTGCCTCATTCCTCACACCTGCCCACTGCTGCCAGAGAAGAAAGGAATGGCTTCTGCCTCTCTTCTGCCTTACGAATATTGTGGGAGTGTATCCTGTGGCTGACAGTAAATCACATCCAGAATCATGCAGAAACTCAGTCGGAGAAACATACTTCCAAGACTCCACCCTTTGTGATACAGAGAAGAGCTTAGAAAGGAGTGAGAATGAATCCTAGATAAATAAAGGCAGCGCACCCCTTTGGCTACTCAGCAGCCAGATAGACCTTTATGCTTATATTTAAGCTTACAGACAACAAGCACAAAAATAGCACACTTCCTCCTAAGGTAATACAACTATTCCTTGGACAAAGAAAGGCATACCTACCTTTTCCTGTCAGACATTGTCAAAAGAAAAAGCAAAATGTTGTTTATCATATCACGAATTAAATTCCAATAGGAAAAGGCGGTTACAGGAACTTTTTCAGGGCCAAATGTTTCATAATAATCTTGCAAAGCATCACCAACCCTAACCCATTTTTTATAATTTATAGTTCCTTCCTCAGGGAACCATGGACACAAGTTTCTAACAAAATCAAAAAAATCTCAACAATCACTTGTCTTAACCTTTACTCCTCGCGTCTTGAGTGCCTTTTGTAATTGCCTTACATACATTTCATGACGGCTTAATTCTTGCCCCATATTCAGACACAATCACTAACCTCAGTAACAATGCAGCAGGTTCCTGCGAAGCCAAGGTTCTTTAATTTCGGGCGGCCGCCCCTTTTTTCTCCGTGCCTTCTTCCTCACGGGATCCCCCGTATCCAGGCCCCACGTTGGGCGCCAAAAATGTCCCGACCCGCGGGATATTCAACGCAGACCCTGGAGGGGGGAGTGGGAATTGGATGGGACAAGAGACACGAGAAATTGAGACAAGACAGTATTCTGATCAAGTCTCGTTTATTGATTCTTAGGTTACATCTTATATAGGAGAAAGCAGGCATGCTGCAAAGGGTCTGGAATGTAAAGATATGATAATATCTTGAGGAGAGACAAAGACAGGACATTCAAAGTAAAGGTTGCCACCCAGAATGTTTATGGTTAAACAGTTTCTAGAGAAGGATAAAAGGTCACTTGCAAATTAACTTGCATAGCCAGGAGCAATCAGTTTCTGGCATAAAGATTTCGAGGCAGTTATCATGTAAAGCACGGCCATCTGAGCAGATTGTCAAGGAGGAGCGGTCTCACAAGAAGGGGTGTGGAGCTTCAGGCCCCCAACAGAAATATCCCTGAACAAAGATGTATTTAATCTGTTGCTACACACTAGGTGTCTTTCACTTTGGCTTTAATAATTGTATGTAGATGTCTAAATTTAGTATGTAGATATCTAAAGTGATTATCTGTTTGGCAGTTCCTATTAAAACAGGTTCTTTCACTTCTGGGATGCCAGGTTAAGATTTATTCCTGTGTAGGGGTATCTATTAGGTATCTATTGTTACATAGCAAATTATTCCAAATTTTAGAAACTTAAAACAAAATGTATTTATTATCTCAGTTTCAGTTGTTCAATAATCTGGGTACAGTTTACTGAGTCCTCTCCCTCAGGATCTTTCATAGCCTGTATTTAAGTTGTCAGCTGGGGTATAGTCATCTTAGAACCTATTTGATTGGGGAGAAATCTGCTTCCAAGCTCAAGTGGTTCTTGGCAGAATTGAGTTTCTCATGGATTGTTGGACTGAGGGCTTCACTTCCTCACTTCCTATTGGACATACTGCAAGAAGCAATCTGACATTTTCTCAGGTGCAATGTTTAAAAAATATTTTTAATAAACTGATACCCCAAATTCATAGAGTGCCAGTATTTCTCCAGGTGAAGAATAAACCTAAGATTCATTTTAATTTTGGCAAATATGGGCCTGATTTTCATTTTTCTTTAAGAGAATTAGCCATTAGGGAGAATTGAAGAGCTGAGGTATTATTGATTTGAAGAATAGTTAACAGGTAACAAACATGAAATACTAGTATTTTTCATTGTGGTCATTTCTTCCAGGAATACAAACTCCCTTGACCACCTAGAGGCTTGTAGCATGTCTAAACAAATACAGTACCTTCATTTAATAAATAGCTGAGATTTGATATTTGTATTTTGGGTCTGTCACTGAAAAGGAATGTAAAATCTTCAAAACAGCTTTTTGGTTCTAAGATGGGCTTAATAAATATTTACTAAAAGATGAAGTTTTAAATTAATAATGAGCAGCTTAATATATTCTACCTTGTGGGATTTAGTTCCAGAGAAGCAAGTTAGAAGCTATGATTTTATTAAAAGGCTATCCCACAGAGTCACAATTGAGGAGTCGGGAAAATTAAGGGGTGAAATAACTGCTTCCTAACATGTAGCTGAATTCATTCTTCCCCCTTTTGGTGCTCTGTTACCATTTTAACACTCCAATTAGCAGGCATCTCGAATACAAAAACTTCTCTCTACCTATGTCAGCCTTATTTAAGCTGTCATCCTCTTTTGCCCAGACTAGAGATAGAGCTTTTAACTAGCCTCTTTGCTAATGTCTTTGCTATATGCATATATAAACCATAAGGATTCTTTAAAAACAAGGTCAGGTCATTTTTCTCCTCCACTCAGAATCGTCCAACACTTCCAATCTTTTTCAAAATAAAATTCACCATCCTTACCATGACATAAACACTACAAGACCTTGCCCAAGGTGCTTCTCTGACCTCATTCCAACCACTGTCCACCTTGTCCTTTCATTCTCAGCAAGCCAGCCTCCTTGTCACTTTTCATGCACCAGGCATGCTCCTACATATGAGTGATTTGTTGAATAATCTGCTCTCTGAATGGAACTCTTTTCTCTCCATTAACTGCATGTGTTGCCCTTCTCTTCAATCGGATCTGTGTCAGAGGGACACCATGCCGTCCTGTCAGAGAGCCCCCGTCCACCACTGAATCTAACAGAATAAGCCATTTTCCTCCTTCACTCCCTGTCTTCTGACACTGTTTATTCAAATTCCTGACGTTTATCACCAACTGACATTGTATTTTTGGTTTTTGCTTCTAGTCTGACTCACCCCACTTAGAATATAAGACGTAAGAGCACAGGGATTAGATAGGCTTCGTTCTTTAGTATGTCCCAGCTGTCAGTTTAAAAGATGGTTAAGGTTAAAGGTGTTTTTTGCTCAAGACTTTTTTTTTTTTTTTTAAAGTTTCCTTATCCAATCATCCATCAATGGACATTTAGGTTGGTTCCATATCTTGGCTATTGTAAACAGAGCTGCAATGTTTTTTTTAGCTATTTCCTAGAAAATTGTCATAATAACTATACAAGCCTTCAATGACTTGAATTGCCCTGGAATTGCATGGTACACAACCTGCAGAACCATAAGTGATATCCTTAGTGGCCCTGACAAGAACCTTTAAGAGAAATGGTAAGATTATTGATTGAATAAATGATTACCATTCTGTGGTATTAGTTATTTGTAAAATGTATACCTCATGTTTTAGACTTTAAGCTCTTTGAATTTTCTTGCCTTTATGGAGCTTTGCATAATATCTTTTACTCCATAGAAACTCAGTAAGTGTCTTTGTTGAAATATATTAAAGCGGTATCGTGGAATAATAAGAATCTTAGGAAGGAAAGAGTTTATAAGAGGCCAGATATATTAGAATTACTAATGAGGAAGTCACTTACTTCATCCATTTGATAAAAATCCCCTGATATCATTACATTAGAACAAACTCACTCTCTCTCTCTCTCTCCCCCCTCCCCCCTGGAATCAATGTGTGTTAAGAGCAGAAACAGAGTTGTGGTGGTTAGTATAATTTATTGGGTGCAAAGACGTAATATTCTGTCATGATCAAAAATTTGCTGGATGTTTACGGTGTGCCAGACTCTGCCCTGGGAACCAGAGGTATAAAGGTGATCTGACTCTCACAAGAGATAAGATTTACTTAAGTAACTATAAGACAAGTTAGTAAGGGATAAGGGCTAAACAAAATACAGATAAGTAGACACAAGATTAAAGGAAGGAGAAATCAAGGATGCTTTTATGACCAAAATAGAATTTAACCAATCCTTCAAGTGTTTATGTGTCACAATAAAAATCTCATATTCTCACCTTAAATACTCAATAGAAACATTCAAAAGCATTTCTGTCTATCATAACATATCACATTCAAATAATTAGTGATGGGATACTAAAAAATATACTAGCTCTAAGCTTCCTATTGCTAGAACACAATAATGGAAAGGATGTGAGGTTGTTTAAATTTGGGGTACTTCAGGATAAAATGGAATCATTGCTATTTGACATTGAATATATGTTGTTATATGCATTATTAAGGACTTCAAGTGACTTCTAATATCATACATAGTAATCATACTGACCTTTAAGTATTACCTGTCTTAGAAATAGTATAAAAATGCCTCTTTAGAGAAGACAATGGCAACCAAACTCAAGAAGCATTCAGAGATGCTGGAAAAGATAAAGGATTTCTTAAGATTAGAAAATATCCCACAGGAAGGAGACATTAATAAAAATTAGATCACTGTCAGCTGATTTTAACTTTGGTGTCATGGAGACTGTCAGCTAAGGCAGCCTGGTGAAGCCTGTGACCAGCTTTTCAGACTAATATAAATGTTTGTAAATGCATAGGATTACAAACAAAACCAATTTACTGAACTATTATTCTTTCTGTGGATTGGATGGAAGTCCATGAGCCCAACGTTAAGAACCATTGTACATCTGGTCACTAAAAGACTGATCAAGTATGGGAACTGTAAACTGAGTAAGTCACATGGAAACTCTAAAACTGTGTAAGTTAAGTGAGTGTCAGTTTCTTAGCTGTATAGGAGAATAGCAATAGTTAACTCATGGTAATCCAATTAAACAACTCATTTAAATAAGTTAGCACAGTGCACTATATGCACTACAGCATTTTTTTTTTTTTTTTGCTTTAAAAAATGTTTAAAAAGGAAGAGTAGTAAGTACATGACAATTAGATGGCTGTATTTCAGTTGTATCTTGGAGTTCCACATATTCTTAATTGTTGATCTTTATGTTAACATATCTCAAACTCTCTCTCTCTGAATACTGCAGGGTTTTGTTTTGTTTTGTTTTTGCATTCATCCATTGATGAACATTTAGGTTGACTCCATTTCTTAGCTATTATGAATAGTGCTGTGATGAACATGGAAGTGCAGGTGTCTTCTTGATATGTGGTTTTCATTTCCTTTGGGTACATTCCCAGTAGTGGGACAGCTGGATTATAGAGTAGATTTAGTTTTAGTTCACTGAGGAAACTCCATAGTTTTTTTCACAGTGGCTGTACCAATTTACATTCCCACCAGCAGTAAATGAGAGTTCCTTTTTCTTTACATCCTTGCCAGCAGTTCTAATGTCTCCTTTTTCTTTTCTGATTTTATTTGAATCTTCTCTCTCTCTCTCTTTTGATTTGTTTTTTATTAGTCTAGCTAAAGGTTTATTGATTTTATCTTTTTTTGTTTGTTTTTCATTAGTCTAGCTAAAGGTTTGTCGATTTTATATATCCTTTCATAAAATAACTCTGTTTCATAGGCTTTCATTTTTTTTTTTTTTTTTAATCTCTAATTCATTTGTTTATGTTCTGATCCTTGTTATCTGTCCTTCAACTAATTTTGGGTTTGGCTTGTTTTCATTTTTCTATCCCCTTTAGGTGTAGCATTAGGTTGTTGATTTGGAGTCTTTTTTCTTTTTTGATGTAGGCATTTATTCCTATAAACTTCCCTCTTACAACTGCTTTTGCTGTATCCCATAAATTCTGGTATGTTGTGTTTTCATTTTTATTTGTCTCCAGGAATTTTTTAATTTCCTTCTTGAATTCTGCTTTGATGCATTCGTTGTTTAGGAGCATATTATTTAATTGCCATATATTTGTATAGTTTTTAGTGTCCCTTTCATCATTTTATTCCATTGTGATCAGACAAGGTAGTTAATAGGATTTTGATTTTTTAAAAAATTTGTTAAGACTTGTTTTCTGTCCTAATATATGGTCTATTCTAGAGAATGTTCCATGTGCTGCTGAGAAAAATGTGTATTATGAAGCTGTTGGATGAAATGTTCTATAAATGTCTGTTAGGTCAAGTCACCCTACAGTAGAAATTAATTCTGATGTTTCCTGGTTAATTTTCTGTCTGGATGATCTGTCCTTTCCTGAAAGTGGGGTGTTAAAGTCCCCAACTATTATCCTGTTTGAGTCTTTCTCTCGTGTTTCATCCAATAGTAACTGCTTTATGTAACTGAGTACACTAGATTTGGGTGCATATATACTAAGAATTGCTATATCCTCTTGTTGGATTGATTCCTTTATCATTACACAATGACCTTCCTTATCTTTTTACAGTTTCTTTGGCTTAGATTCTATTTTATCTGATATAAGTATAGATACTCCTGTTCTTTCTTGGTTTCCATATGTGTAAGATATCTTCTTCCGTCCTCTCACTTTCAGCTGGTGTGGGTCTTTATCAGATAAGTTAGTTTCTTGTAGGCAGCATATTGTTGGTTCTTTTTCTTAATCCATTTAGCCTCTGCGTGTCTTTTTTTTTTTTCATTTTTTATTAGCATATTCATTATTACAAATTGTAATTATTCTTTATGACCTATACTTGATCAATCACTCCCTGACCTCCTCTTCTTTTCTCCCTCCCCCCCTCAAATCTCTAGTATCCTTAGATCTGTTCTCTCCTTTTGCAAAGAATGAAATTCTGCAATTTGAAGCAACATGGATGAGCCTGGAGAAAATTATGTTAAGTGAAATAAAACAGACACAGAAAGAGAAATAGCACATGTCCTCACTTATAACATCATAACTGGGTGCTAAGAAAGAAAGAAAAGGGGGGGGAATGAGGAAGGGAGGGAGGAAATACCCTCTGTATCTTTTAATCGGGGCATCTAATCTGTTTATGCTTAGTTATTATTGATATATAGGAACTTGTTATTGCCATTTTAATGAGGAAGGGAGGGAGGAAATACCCTCTGTATCTTTTAATCAGGGCATCTAATCTGTTTATGCTTAGTTATTATTGATATATAGGAACTTGTTATTGCCATTTTGTTACTTTTTTCTGGTTGTTTTTTAGATCCTTTTTTCTGGTCTTACTGTCTTCCCAAGTGATCATTTGGTTTTCTCTGGAAGTATATTTTAATTTCTTGCTATTTATTTTTAGTATATCTATTATAGGTTTTTGTGTTATGGTTACCATGGGGCTTACAAAAAGCATGTTATAGTTATAACAAATTCTTTTAAACTAATAACAACTTAGCTTTGATTGCTAAGAATAAGGATAAAACTGAAGCCAACTCTATGCTTCGACATCATTCCACCCACACACACACTTTTTGAGATGTTTTTGTTTCACGTTACATCTTTTAATATTGTCTATCTCTTCAACAGTTGTTAAATTTGTTACTATCTTGTTGGGGCCATCTTTAAGTCTTCGTAGTAAGGATATAAGTGGTTTATTTGCCACCCTTACAACATTGGAATATTCTGAGAATGTCTGTGTATTTACTTTACTAGTGAGTTTTGTACATTCAAATGTTTTTTGTTACATTTAAGCATCATCTTTTTTCACCTCGAAGAGTTCCCTTTAGTATTTCTTGTAAGGCAGGTCTAGTGTAGATCAATTTTCTTAGCTTTTGTTTGTCTGGTTGTTTCAAGTTACTTCTTTTAATATTGATTATCCCTTATACAGTTGGTGTATATGTTAGTGTCTTCTTAAGTTTGTCCTTTAGACTTATGCTAAGGATGTAAGCAGTTTATTCACCACCCTTATGATATCAGAGTACTCTGAGGCTCTCTGTGAACTTACTTCATTAATGAATCATGTACCTTCAAATGTTTTATTGTTACTCTTTAGTGTCTTCTTCTTTTGAAGAACTCCCTTTAGCATCTCTTGTAAGGCAGGTCTAGTGTTGATGAATTACCTTAACTTTTGTTTGTCTCAGAAAGACTTTATTTCGACTTCATATTTGAAGGTTAGTTCTGCTGGATAAAGAATTCTTGTCTGTCAGTCTTTTTCCTTCAGCACTCTATCTATGTCATCCCATTCTCTTCTGGCCTGTAGGGTTTCTACTGAGAAATCCACTGAGAACCTTACTGGGGCTCCATTGAATGTTATGTGTTTCTTTTCTCTTGATGCTTTCAGTAATCTTTCTTTGTCTTTGGTTTTTAATAATTTGATTATGGTATGCCTTAGGGTGTTTCTCCCTGCATTGAATTTGATTGGATACTTCTGAGCTTACTATACCTGGATGCTGTCATCTTTCTTCAGCTATTATTTTCTTGAATATGCTCTCTATATCTCTTCCTTTTTCCTCTCTTTCAGGTATGCCAATTACGTGGAGGTTATTTCACTTGGGGGAGTCCCATATTTGCTGTATTTCTCTTTCATTTTTTCTCATTCTTTTTTTTCTCATCTGATGGATAATTTTTTGTGGTTTATCTTCAATCTCACAGATTCCTTTGACTGATTGATTAAATCTGCTGTTAGAGCTTTCTACTGAGATTTTCAATTTGGTCAATATAGTCTTCATTTCTAGAACTTCTTTTTTTTTAAATTGATTCTATTCCTTTGTCAAGTTTCTCATTCTGCTTAATTTTTTTTCACAGATCATTTAGTTTTCAATTTGTATTTTCTCGTGACTCCCTGAACATCCTTAAGGTACTTATTATGAATTATCTGTCTGACATTTCATAGATCTGATGTTCCTCTGCATCCATTACTATTGCTTTGTTTGTTTCCTTTTGTGACAACATATTTCTCTGTTCTTTCTCTATCTTTGTGTCTTTACATTGATGTCTAGGCATTTGAAGAGAGTGCTACCTCTTCTAGGTTTTATAGGTGTTCTTTGGTTGTGTCACATCTTTACTAGTTAATATCAAAGCTTTTTCTCTGGCCCATTTTTTTTTTTTTTTCTTTTTTAAATTCTGTTATGGATTAATAGTTACCATCACCACTTACACTCTGCAATAGAACTACTGTGCTTTCCTGTGGTTAATTTTCAAATTGGCTAAACATCCTGTGGGGTCCAGAACTTGAGCTTTATTGTTAAGCTAAATTGCTGTTTTGCTGCTGATTTTCTGGGAAAGGCTTTTGGTCCAAATTATAAATCACTTCTATTTGGGGGCTGTGTGGGAATTCCAGCCCAGGATGAAGTCCTTCCTGCAAGTTGTACTCCCTGCAGTTCTATAGCCCAAACCAATCTTCACTGAGACCAGCTGCCAACAGTGCACTCAATGTTCCTCTTGTGGGCCAGCCTTTCTCTTGCATTCCAACCACTTCCCAAGGGATAGACCATGTACATGTCCCTTGGGATAACTCACTGGCCTCTGAGTGACTTCTTTCTACATTTGGTTGTGGCTGCATTATTTATTCAAATTTAAATACTTCCCCATCCCACTATGTTGACTGTGACAGAAAAATAAGTTCTTCAAAGAGGATTCATTTACGTATGCTAACAACAAACTGTTCAGTTTCAATGAGAGGACAAATGTCAGTTTTTCTTCTAAATACATTTCCTTATTAGTAGGTGATAATTATTAAATGGTTGCTTCTCTAGGTCACCCAGGACTAGGCTGTTCAATTTTTATACTCCCAAAATCTTGCTATACTCTGTATAGTCCAAGAGGAAGGTTCAGCAGGAAATTAAAAAAAGAAAAAGAAGGTTCTCTCCTTGTCACTTCTCCTTGTCACTTCCAGCTATGTGATTTCAGGCAAATAAGCCTACTCGTTGACTCATGGCAACTCATTTCATCACCTGTAAAACAGACGCAGTAATAGTACCTAATCCACAAGGTTGCTTTGGTAAGTAAATAAACACATTTATTTAAATTGATTAGAAAAATGGCTGTCACATGATGACTGTGGGAAGGCTGATCAGACTTTCTCAATCTTTGCGGTCTTCAAGGCTCCCATTTGAATATTTGCAATCTTTCCCTGCACAAGTTACTTAGCAACCTGATGTTGGCTAGAAATGGAATGCTATGTTTGTGTAAGAAGAAGAACCCCTCACCCTGGGTGATGCAATCAACCTCTAGGATAAACAACAGGTGGTTGCAAAGGATCTGGGACTCATCCACTTCCACAGAGTTCTTTCTTTGGCATAGTTGCACCTTTGTCTCTAAGCCCAGATAAGCCTCAGTTCTCCCTCCAGGCATCATGAGGTGCAGCTGAACAAAGATCTGGATTGTAACCATCCTATCCTTCGTGTGCATAAGTTACCCATCAACAAACTCCTAGTAATACTTTATGGAGTTGCTTGCTTTGTTTTTTGGTCTCAAAGTTATTTTGCAGTTCAGAGACTATTTTGCCTTAGCTCCATCCTCATACAATGTCTTTCATAAATTTAAATTTAAAATTAAGAAAACAGTCAAACTTGGTTCACCATCTCTTTTAGGACTTAGGGGAAAAAAAGTCACACAATCAACATGAGTATGTTCAATGACTAGAAGCTCCCCTGCTAGAAATCTCTCACAACTATGTGCCAGACTGTCCATTTACACCAAAGAAATTGTCATCCTTGGACTAAGTCACCTACGAAAATGAAAATATGTTTAGCAGTATTAATGGATACCATTCTGTTCTGTGGAAGATGAATGAGGTGAATTTTATTTGAACAGATAAGACCAAAATTAGTTCACTCAATAAATATTTATGGAATACCAAAGTAGATAAAAAATCCTTAAGAGAACGAGCAAAAATGAGTGGTAAAGAAGCTGCCTTTACCTCCCCACCTCCGTTTTTTTCTTTTTTCCTGCAGTTGTGATCAACTCGAGAATCAAAGCTCTCATATTTAAAAGAAAAAAAAAAAAGAAAAGAAAGGAAGGGTCTGGAAGGTTAATAGAGTGGACCTCACTGAGTTCTGAGAAATAAGGAGTTCCACAGAAAGGATTGTACATTAAGGGGCGAAAAATAATTAGGGGCATTAATTTTGTCCAAAAAGCATGGGTGAGTTTCAGGACAAAATTTTGCGGGATATGTACTGATCATAAACTTCTCTGTACCTATGCTTTTCTTTAGGGAAGTGTATTAGAACCATAGGTAAATAAGAAAGTGTAACTAAGTGAGCACAATATATTTGCAAATATTGGCCTATATAACTGGCTACAGCATAAGAAGGGGTGAGGGGAACCTTTTCCACATATTAGAGACAGAATGACATGAGATAACACCTCAGCCATCAAGGTAAGAAAAGGAGAAGAAATAACTTTTGTGGGCACTTTTAAAAATGGCTTGAGGACTTCCTGAAACACAAGGGCGGGGAGTGAGACATGGCAGTATTGGAATTCTGAGTTTTAGAATGCAAATATTTTAAAAATATGATTATTCATCTAATATACTTTCCAACTGTTGTGTCTGATCTCATGGGCACTGAATCCACTTTGAGGGTAAATTCTAGCAATCTGAGTTTGAACAAACCCTCCAGGTGATATTGTGCATGCTCAATTTGAGAATGCCTTAGCTCCATCCTTATACAATGTCTTTCATAAATTTAAATTTAAAATTAAGAAAACCGTCAAACTTGGTTCACCATCTCTTTTTAGGACTTAGGGGAAAAAAAGTCACACAATCAACATGAGTATGTTCAATGACTAGAAGCTCCCCTGCTAGAAATCTTTCACAACTATGTGCCAGACTGTCCATTTACACCAAAGAAATTGTCATCCTTGGACTAAGTCACCTACGAAAATGAAAATATGTTTAGCAGTGTTAATGGATACCATTCTGTTCTGTGGAAGATGAAGGAGGTGTATTTTATTTGAACAGATAAGACCAAAATTAGTTCACTCAATAAATATTTATGGAATACCAAAGTAGATAAAAAATCCTTAAGAGAACAAGCAAAAATGAGTGGTAAAGAAGCTGCCTTTACCTCCCCACCTCCATTTTTTTTCCTTTTTCCTACAGTTGTGATCAACTTGAGAATCAAAGCTCTCATATTTAAAAGAAAAAAAAAAAAAGAAAAGAAAGAAAGGAAGGGTCTAGAAGGTTAATAGAGTGGACCTCACTGAGTTCTGAGAAATAAGGAGTTCCACAGAAAGGATTGTACATTAAGGGGCGAAAAATAATTAGGGGCATTCATTTTGTCCAAAAAGCATGGGTGAGTTTCAGGACAAAATTTCGTGGGATATGTACTGATCATAAACTTCTCTGTACCTATGCTTTTCTTTAGGGAAGTGTATTAGAACCATAGGTAAATAAGAAAGTGTTACTAAGTGAGCACAATATATTTGCAAATATTGGCCTATATAACTGGCTACAGCATAAGAAGGGGTGAGGGGAACCTTTTCTATTCCTAGACTTACTATTTAACCATAGTAATTCTGAACAAATAGTCATCTGTAGTAAAATAAAAGCAGGAGAGGACATCACATATTAGAGACAGAATGACATGAGATAACACCTCAGCCATCAAGGTAAGAAAAGGAGAAGAAATAACTTTTGTGGGCACTTTTAAAAATGGCTTGAGGACTTCCTGAAACACAAGGGCGGGGAGTGAGACATGGCAGTATTGGAATTCTGAGTTTTAGAATGCAAATATTTTAAAAATATGATTATTCATCTAATATACTTTCCAACTGTTGCGTCTGATCTCATGGGCACTGAATCCACTTTGAGGGTACATTCTAGCAATCTGAGTTTGAACAAACCCTCCAGGTGATATTGTGCATGCTCAATTTGAGAAACATTCAATAGTATGATGTTTGAAGTCCTTCAGCAGATCTTGGTCTAAAACAATAGTTCTCAATCAGGGTTAATTTTGCTTTCCAGGAGTCATTTGGCAATATCTGAAGACTTTTTTTTATTGTTACAACTGGGGGTGGGGGTGGGGAACTGACAACTGAAGCATAGGGGTGAAGGATACTGCTAAATATCCTGAAATGTATAGGATGCCCCCCCCCCAAAGAATTAACTCTCCTGAAATGTCAATAGTACTAAAGTTGAGAAACCCTTGTCTAGAACAATCATTCTCAACTCGGTGCACATTATTGTCACCTGAGAAGCTTTAAAATTGTTGCCTGCACCTCTTTTCAGAGATACTAATTTAATTGGCATAAGGTTTAGCCTAGGCAGAAACTTGGTGATGTTTTTAACACTCTACCTAACACTCTGTCTACAATTAGTGAAGAGGTTCCTGGACTGGGGATTTAACAGTCCAGCACTGGTGTGAGAACTTCTATATTAGGGAAACCATTGCTAGAGATTGGTAAACTGAGTGCCAGGAGAAGAAAGAACATCACATTTAAATTCACTTGCTAAGGCTTTTGATGACACATTTCAGAACTTCCTTCATTCCATGTTTATCATCTGAGAGCATCCCATTAACCTCACTCTTAAGGACAAAAACTAGCTTGCCTTTACCTACATTATTTATTCTCTATTAGGGCTGAGAAACATACAGGTACTGAGTGCAGAGTTCAGTAAGTAATTGGTATTAGCATGCCAAATAGATGGTGACTGTTGAGGAAATCACTGTATTCAGGACTCTGAAAGTAGCATACTCCAAGAGGAAAAAGCCTGGGGGCTGAAGATAGTGATGCACCTAGATTTGAAATTCATTTCCACTGATTGCTAGCTTTGGGCAAGAAAATCAACCTCCCTATGCTTGATTCCTTCACTGTAATACCTTTTCTTTAGAACTATTAATATGATAAAATGAAGCTAAACATGGGATGCATCTAGCACAAGGCTTGGAATATGCTCATCATTTCAACAACAGTAGCTTATAATTATTCTTATCAGATGTTTCAGGAGATTCTGTTTTTATTTCTCTAAATCCACTTACTTCTAAATAGGAGTCCTAAATCTGTGACCTGTTTGTTTTGAAATTATTCAGCAGTCTTGAATTACTCAAACTATCCATACTAAATAAGTGTATTTAAGCATTGTGGAAATAAATGAAAACCACCCAAATGAGAATAAGCAAAAGCTGTTTATTCAGAACTTGCTATGGCAAGGAAGTCAGGCATCATTACTTGAGTTTGGCAGAGACTCAAAGGCAGGCAGAGAAGTGTGGAAGCTTTATAGTTAATGAAAGGGAAAATTTCAGGTATTCCCTGATTGGAGGCTATTGGAATGGGAAAACTGAAGGCAGGTAACTAGAAGTGAGGCATCCTAGGTGAATGGTCAGTGGAGCATATTTGGCTTTCTCTCATTGGTCCCAAATAGGAAGTGGAGGTAGGAGGGGGATGGGGGATTAGGGAAGCTGTCAGTTACTGATTTGGGGTCAATTGTTATACAGATTGTGGTTTGGTTTCCTGAACTGGTTGCTGAACATTGTGGTTTAGCTTCTTTGGCTGGTTACTGGAGGTTGTGGGTCAGAGTTCTATTTTAGGGTATGGTCTGGGTATTCTCCATTTGTATATTAAGTAAAGGGAATGGAGATTTTTGTAATAAATAAGGCCAGTCAAAAATAGAAGTAGTTGCATATCTGGTTAGGAAATACTAAAGCTGTTACTACAAAATCCATTTGTGGATGCCCGATATTCTTTTAAAGTTCAGCTGTGTTATACTTTAAGCTAGTTAGCTTTGTGACAGTTATGTGGTTTGGACACAAAACATTATGCTTATTTAAGCTTCACAGCTTCTTATTCAAAGTAAAGGGATATGTTGGCACTTACTTATATTACAAAGACACATTTACATGTTGTACCCATGCTCACCAACTATGCCCTTCACTTTTATCCACTCATTAATAATCATAAATTTATATGGGCAATGTAAACATAGAATAAAAATTTCTACTTAAGCTATCAAGTGTTACTTTCAGTGTTTGACATTTTTAAGTTTTAATATCTTTTTCCAGAAAAATAACTGCACAGGTAATTCCCATATCAGACCAGTCAAATGATGAAAAAGACACAAAATAATAGCAAAAAACCACTATTCTTCTTCTTATCTTGATCATCACAAATGAGGGAGAATTTATCAGTGCTAACATTCCTCCAACTTTGTTCAGAAAGTCTCCAGGGGCTCCCTCTTCCTCTCTTGTCATTGGGTTTGTGGAACACCATCTTCCATTATTTTATCAAAGTTTCACAAAGTAGGTAAGTTTGCCTTTCACTCTCATGTATTTTTTTTTTCCTTTTTGTCTTTTTTACTGACCGGTAACGGGATCGCAACCCTCGGTGTCGCACCCGCACCGCGCTCAGCCAGTGAGCGGGAACCGGTCTTCACATGGGATCCGAACCCTCCGTGGGAGCTCCGCCACACTCCCAAGCGGCGCACTCTCCAGTGCACCACCGGGCCGGCCCTCTAATCCAAATATTTGGACTGAGAGGTAGCAAATCTGGTTTCAAGTCCTTGACACTAATTCTAATTAAGTTTGTTTCCCAATGTCTCTTGGCCAATCTTTGTCTTTACTTTTTCCACTGCTCTACTATAGAGAGAATGGAACAGGCTTACTGCTCAAAAGCAAATAGATAAAAAATAAATTAAAAAAATTTGTGGAAATTATTAGATCACGTGTAATAAAGTATCTACTTTTGTTAAATGGAAATTGTCTACTGAAATGGGTACAATTGCTCTTTTCAGGGCACAGAATACATGTAACAGGTGAATTTTGAAGTCCCTTTTGGTTTTACAATGCAATAACATTGACATATATTTTTCTTAGAACTGTCTATTTGTATTAACAGAATTGCAGTTTGAAAATAAACTTTATGTATAATATTTTATTTGTTTCCATGTAATCTCTGTGATTTATATTAGGCAAATATTATTACTGCTATTTTGTAAATGAAAACAATTTCAGTTTTCATAAGTACAAGTTTGAGTAACTTGTACAGTGTTGTAAAGGTTGAAAGTGGTAGAAAATAAATAATTTTACCAAAATGTATACATTTTATTTCTGAGAGCCATCTTTTAACTAAGTTTCCAGACACTTGCAAGCTGAAAAGAGAAAGAATAATGCTTAGTTTGACTTATCTGTCTCATTATTATAAATTAAAGCACATATACTGATCCTTTGCTGTGGCCCTGACTTCTGATGGCCTAGGTAGGTCAAGAGATAAGAACAATGGTTTAACTCCTTTAGGTAATTGCAACAAAAAAATGTTTCAAATCAGTAACTTTCGAAAATTTCTATTGGCCCACTACTGCAGGCACTTGCAGTTACTGACATTTCAGTCCAGATAACATGAGACCCTTTCTTACTAGGCTCTAGAACTTGCCAAAAAA
>NW_007738900.1:16922-35015 GCF_000696425.1 Galeopterus variegatus
ATCTTGAGGAGAGACAAAGACAGGACATTCAAAGTAAAGGTTGCCACCCAGAATGTTTATGGTTAAACAGTTTCTAGAGAAGGATAAAAGGTCACTTGCAAATTAACTTGCATAGCCAGGAGCAATCAGTTTCTGGCATAAAGATTTCGAGGCAGTTATCATGTAAAGCACGGCCATCTGAGCAGATTGTCAAGGAGGAGCGGTCTCACAAGAAGGGGTGTGGAGCTTCAGGCCCCCAACAGAAATATCCCTGAACAAAGATGTATTTAATCTGTTGCTACACACTAGGTGTCTTTCACTTTGGCTTTAATAATTGTATGTAGATGTCTAAATTTAGTATGTAGATATCTAAAGTGATTATCTGTTTGGCAGTTCCTATTAAAACAGGTTCTTTCACTTCTGGGATGCCAGGTTAAGATTTATTCCTGTGTAGGGGTATCTATTAGGTATCTATTGTTACATAGCAAATTATTCCAAATTTTAGAAACTTAAAACAAAATGTATTTATTATCTCAGTTTCAGTTGTTCAATAATCTGGGTACAGTTTACTGAGTCCTCTCCCTCAGGATCTTTCATAGCCTGTATTTAAGTTGTCAGCTGGGGTATAGTCATCTTAGAACCTATTTGATTGGGGAGAAATCTGCTTCCAAGCTCAAGTGGTTCTTGGCAGAATTGAGTTTCTCATGGATTGTTGGACTGAGGGCTTCACTTCCTCACTTCCTATTGGACATACTGCAAGAAGCAATCTGACATTTTCTCAGGTGCAATGTTTAAAAAATATTTTTAATAAACTGATACCCCAAATTCATAGAGTGCCAGTATTTCTCCAGGTGAAGAATAAACCTAAGATTCATTTTAATTTTGGCAAATATGGGCCTGATTTTCATTTTTCTTTAAGAGAATTAGCCATTAGGGAGAATTGAAGAGCTGAGGTATTATTGATTTGAAGAATAGTTAACAGGTAACAAACATGAAATACTAGTATTTTTCATTGTGGTCATTTCTTCCAGGAATACAAACTCCCTTGACCACCTAGAGGCTTGTAGCATGTCTAAACAAATACAGTACCTTCATTTAATAAATAGCTGAGATTTGATATTTGTATTTTGGGTCTGTCACTGAAAAGGAATGTAAAATCTTCAAAACAGCTTTTTGGTTCTAAGATGGGCTTAATAAATATTTACTAAAAGATGAAGTTTTAAATTAATAATGAGCAGCTTAATATATTCTACCTTGTGGGATTTAGTTCCAGAGAAGCAAGTTAGAAGCTATGATTTTATTAAAAGGCTATCCCACAGAGTCACAATTGAGGAGTCGGGAAAATTAAGGGGTGAAATAACTGCTTCCTAACATGTAGCTGAATTCATTCTTCCCCCTTTTGGTGCTCTGTTACCATTTTAACACTCCAATTAGCAGGCATCTCGAATACAAAAACTTCTCTCTACCTATGTCAGCCTTATTTAAGCTGTCATCCTCTTTTGCCCAGACTAGAGATAGAGCTTTTAACTAGCCTCTTTGCTAATGTCTTTGCTATATGCATATATAAACCATAAGGATTCTTTAAAAACAAGGTCAGGTCATTTTTCTCCTCCACTCAGAATCGTCCAACACTTCCAATCTTTTTCAAAATAAAATTCACCATCCTTACCATGACATAAACACTACAAGACCTTGCCCAAGGTGCTTCTCTGACCTCATTCCAACCACTGTCCACCTTGTCCTTTCATTCTCAGCAAGCCAGCCTCCTTGTCACTTTTCATGCACCAGGCATGCTCCTACATATGAGTGATTTGTTGAATAATCTGCTCTCTGAATGGAACTCTTTTCTCTCCATTAACTGCATGTGTTGCCCTTCTCTTCAATCGGATCTGTGTCAGAGGGACACCATGCCGTCCTGTCAGAGAGCCCCCGTCCACCACTGAATCTAACAGAATAAGCCATTTTCCTCCTTCACTCCCTGTCTTCTGACACTGTTTATTCAAATTCCTGACGTTTATCACCAACTGACATTGTATTTTTGGTTTTTGCTTCTAGTCTGACTCACCCCACTTAGAATATAAGACGTAAGAGCACAGGGATTAGATAGGCTTCGTTCTTTAGTATGTCCCAGCTGTCAGTTTAAAAGATGGTTAAGGTTAAAGGTGTTTTTTGCTCAAGACTTTTTTTTTTTTTTTTAAAGTTTCCTTATCCAATCATCCATCAATGGACATTTAGGTTGGTTCCATATCTTGGCTATTGTAAACAGAGCTGCAATGTTTTTTTTAGCTATTTCCTAGAAAATTGTCATAATAACTATACAAGCCTTCAATGACTTGAATTGCCCTGGAATTGCATGGTACACAACCTGCAGAACCATAAGTGATATCCTTAGTGGCCCTGACAAGAACCTTTAAGAGAAATGGTAAGATTATTGATTGAATAAATGATTACCATTCTGTGGTATTAGTTATTTGTAAAATGTATACCTCATGTTTTAGACTTTAAGCTCTTTGAATTTTCTTGCCTTTATGGAGCTTTGCATAATATCTTTTACTCCATAGAAACTCAGTAAGTGTCTTTGTTGAAATATATTAAAGCGGTATCGTGGAATAATAAGAATCTTAGGAAGGAAAGAGTTTATAAGAGGCCAGATATATTAGAATTACTAATGAGGAAGTCACTTACTTCATCCATTTGATAAAAATCCCCTGATATCATTACATTAGAACAAACTCACTCTCTCTCTCTCTCTCCCCCCTCCCCCCTGGAATCAATGTGTGTTAAGAGCAGAAACAGAGTTGTGGTGGTTAGTATAATTTATTGGGTGCAAAGACGTAATATTCTGTCATGATCAAAAATTTGCTGGATGTTTACGGTGTGCCAGACTCTGCCCTGGGAACCAGAGGTATAAAGGTGATCTGACTCTCACAAGAGATAAGATTTACTTAAGTAACTATAAGACAAGTTAGTAAGGGATAAGGGCTAAACAAAATACAGATAAGTAGACACAAGATTAAAGGAAGGAGAAATCAAGGATGCTTTTATGACCAAAATAGAATTTAACCAATCCTTCAAGTGTTTATGTGTCACAATAAAAATCTCATATTCTCACCTTAAATACTCAATAGAAACATTCAAAAGCATTTCTGTCTATCATAACATATCACATTCAAATAATTAGTGATGGGATACTAAAAAATATACTAGCTCTAAGCTTCCTATTGCTAGAACACAATAATGGAAAGGATGTGAGGTTGTTTAAATTTGGGGTACTTCAGGATAAAATGGAATCATTGCTATTTGACATTGAATATATGTTGTTATATGCATTATTAAGGACTTCAAGTGACTTCTAATATCATACATAGTAATCATACTGACCTTTAAGTATTACCTGTCTTAGAAATAGTATAAAAATGCCTCTTTAGAGAAGACAATGGCAACCAAACTCAAGAAGCATTCAGAGATGCTGGAAAAGATAAAGGATTTCTTAAGATTAGAAAATATCCCACAGGAAGGAGACATTAATAAAAATTAGATCACTGTCAGCTGATTTTAACTTTGGTGTCATGGAGACTGTCAGCTAAGGCAGCCTGGTGAAGCCTGTGACCAGCTTTTCAGACTAATATAAATGTTTGTAAATGCATAGGATTACAAACAAAACCAATTTACTGAACTATTATTCTTTCTGTGGATTGGATGGAAGTCCATGAGCCCAACGTTAAGAACCATTGTACATCTGGTCACTAAAAGACTGATCAAGTATGGGAACTGTAAACTGAGTAAGTCACATGGAAACTCTAAAACTGTGTAAGTTAAGTGAGTGTCAGTTTCTTAGCTGTATAGGAGAATAGCAATAGTTAACTCATGGTAATCCAATTAAACAACTCATTTAAATAAGTTAGCACAGTGCACTATATGCACTACAGCATTTTTTTTTTTTTTTTTGCTTTAAAAAATGTTTAAAAAGGAAGAGTAGTAAGTACATGACAATTAGATGGCTGTATTTCAGTTGTATCTTGAAGTTCCACATATTCTTAATTGTTGATCTTTATGTTAACATATCTCAAACTCTCTCTCTCTGAGCTTAAAAGACAAAACAAAAAAACCCCTATATTCAGCACCCAACTTGTCCTAGATGTTGCAATCTTACTGCCTGGATTTATTTATTTATTTAAAAATTATTTTAACACATTTGTAAATATCTGTGGAGTACAGTGCATTGTTTCAATACATGCATATACTGCACAATGATTCACTTAGGGTAGACAGCACACTTTTGTACGTTGCAGTCTACACTTTTCCTTCCCACCTCCAGTAAATATTATTCTACTCTCTACTTCAATGAGAACCACTTTTTTTTTTTTTTTTTAAGATTCCACATATGAGTGATATCATGCAGTATTTGTCTTTTGATGTCTGACTTACTTCATTTAACATGCTGGTTTCCAGTTCGATCCATGTGGCTTCATATGATAGGATATCATTTTTTTTTTTTTTTTTTTTTTTTTTTTTACAGCTGAGTGGTATTCCATTGTGTATATATACTGCAGGGTTTTGTTTTGTTTTGTTTTTGCATTCATCCATTGATGAACATTTAGGTTGACTCCATTTCTTAGCTATTATGAATAGTGCTGTGATGAACATGGAAGTGCAGGTGTCTTCTTGATATGTGGTTTTCATTTCCTTTGGGTACATTCCCAGTAGTGGGACAGCTGGATTATAGAGTAGATTTAGTTTTAGTTCACTGAGGAAACTCCATAGTTTTTTTCACAGTGGCTGTACCAATTTACATTCCCACCAGCAGTAAATGAGAGTTCCTTTTTCTTTACATCCTTGCCAGCAGTTCTAATGTCTCCTTTTTCTTTTCTGATTTTATTTGAATCTTCTCTCTCTCTCTCTTTTGATTTGTTTTTTATTAGTCTAGCTAAAGGTTTATTGATTTTATCTTTTTTTGTTTGTTTTTCATTAGTCTAGCTAAAGGTTTGTCGATTTTATATATCCTTTCATAAAATAACTCTGTTTCATAGGCTTTCATTTTTTTTTTTTTTTTTTAATCTCTAATTCATTTGTTTATGTTCTGATCCTTGTTATCTGTCCTTCAACTAATTTTGGGTTTGGCTTGTTTTCATTTTTCTATCCCCTTTAGGTGTAGCATTAGGTTGTTGATTTGGAGTCTTTTTTCTTTTTTGATGTAGGCATTTATTCCTATAAACTTCCCTCTTACAACTGCTTTTGCTGTATCCCATAAATTCTGGTATGTTGTGTTTTCATTTTTATTTGTCTCCAGGAATTTTTTAATTTCCTTCTTGAATTCTGCTTTGATGCATTCGTTGTTTAGGAGCATATTATTTAATTGCCATATATTTGTATAGTTTTTAGTGTCCCTTTCATCATTTTATTCCATTGTGATCAGACAAGGTAGTTAATAGGATTTTGATTTTTTAAAAAATTTGTTAAGACTTGTTTTCTGTCCTAATATATGGTCTATTCTAGAGAATGTTCCATGTGCTGCTGAGAAAAATGTGTATTATGAAGCTGTTGGATGAAATGTTCTATAAATGTCTGTTAGGTCAAGTCACCCTACAGTAGAAATTAATTCTGATGTTTCCTGGTTAATTTTCTGTCTGGATGATCTGTCCTTTCCTGAAAGTGGGGTGTTAAAGTCCCCAACTATTATCCTGTTTGAGTCTTTCTCTCGTGTTTCATCCAATAGTAACTGCTTTATGTAACTGAGTACACTAGATTTGGGTGCATATATACTAAGAATTGCTATATCCTCTTGTTGGATTGATTCCTTTATCATTACACAATGACCTTCCTTATCTTTTTACAGTTTCTTTGGCTTAGATTCTATTTTATCTGATATAAGTATAGATACTCCTGTTCTTTCTTGGTTTCCATATGTGTAAGATATCTTCTTCCGTCCTCTCACTTTCAGCTGGTGTGGGTCTTTATCAGATAAGTTAGTTTCTTGTAGGCAGCATATTGTTGGTTCTTTTTCTTAATCCATTTAGCCTCTGCGTGTCTTTTTTTTTTTCATTTTTTATTAGCATATTCATTATTACAAATTGTAATTATTCTTTATGACCTATACTTGATCAATCACTCCCTGACCTCCTCTTCTTTTCTCCCTCCCCCCCTCAAATCTCTAGTATCCTTAGATCTGTTCTCTCCTTTTGCAAAGAATGAAATTCTGCAATTTGAAGCAACATGGATGAGCCTGGAGAAAATTATGTTAAGTGAAATAAAACAGACACAGAAAGAGAAATAGCACATGTCCTCACTTATAACATCATAACTGGGTGCTAAGAAAGAAAGAAAAGGGGGGGGAATGAGGAAGGGAGGGAGGAAATACCCTCTGTATCTTTTAATCAGGGCATCTAATCTGTTTATGCTTAGTTATTATTGATATATAGGAACTTGTTATTGCCATTTCACTATTTTTTTCTGGTTGTTTTGTAGATCATTTTTTCCTTTTTTCCAGTCTTACTGTCTTCCTTTGTGGTTGAGTGGTTTTCTCTGCATTTAAATTTTGATTTATCACTAGAGAACATTTTGATTTACTTTTAATGTGTCTCTTCTAAGTTTTTGTGTTATGGTTTCCATGAGGCTTATTTTTTTAAACATGTTATAGCTATAACAAATTATTGTAGACTAAAAATAACTTTGAAATCTAAGAAAAGGAAAAAAAAAAAACAAAGTCAACTTTATGCTTCAATGTCATTCCTCCCTACTTTTCAAGTTTGTTGTTTCGAGTTACTTCTTTTAATATTGATTATCCCTTATACAGTTGGTGTATATGTTAGTGTCTTCTTAAGTTTGTCCTTTAGACTTATGCTAAGGATGTAAGCAGTTTATTCACCACCCTTATGATATCAGAGTACTCTGAGGCTCTCTGTGAACTTACTTCATTAATGAATCATGTACCTTCAAATGTTTTATTGTTACTCTTTAGTGTCTTCTTCTTTTGAAGAACTCCCTTTAGCATCTCTTGTAAGGCAGGTCTAGTGTTGATGAATTACCTTAACTTTTGTTTGTCTCAGAAAGACTTTATTTCGACTTCATATTTGAAGGTTAGTTCTGCTGGATAAAGAATTCTTGTCTGTCAGTCTTTTTCCTTCAGCACTCTATCTATGTCATCCCATTCTCTTCTGGCCTGTAGGGTTTCTACTGAGAAATCCACTGAGAACCTTACTGGGGCTCCATTGAATGTTATGTGTTTCTTTTCTCTTGATGCTTTCAGTAATCTTTCTTTGTCTTTGGTTTTTAATAATTTGATTATGGTATGCCTTAGGGTGTTTCTCCCTGCATTGAATTTGATTGGATACTTCTGAGCTTACTATACCTGGATGCTGTCATCTTTCTTCAGCTATTATTTTCTTGAATATGCTCTCTATATCTCTTCCTTTTTCCTCTCTTTCAGGTATGCCAATTACGTGGAGGTTATTTCACTTGGGGGAGTCCCATATTTGCTGTATTTCTCTTTCATTTTTTCTCATTCTTTTTTTTCTCATCTGATGGATAATTTTTTGTGGTTTATCTTCAATCTCACAGATTCCTTTGACTGATTGATTAAATCTGCTGTTAGAGCTTTCTACTGAGATTTTCAATTTGGTCAATATAGTCTTCATTTCTAGAACTTCTTTTTTTTTAAATTGATTCTATTCCTTTGTCAAGTTTCTCATTCTGCTTAATTTTTTTTCACAGATCATTTAGTTTTCAATTTGTATTTTCTCGTGACTCCCTGAACATCCTTAAGGTACTTATTATGAATTATCTGTCTGACATTTCATAGATCTGATGTTCCTCTGCATCCATTACTATTGCTTTGTTTGTTTCCTTTTGTGACAACATATTTCTCTGTTCTTTCTCTATCTTTGTGTCTTTACATTGATGTCTAGGCATTTGAAGAGAGTGCTACCTCTTCTAGGTTTTATAGGTGTTCTTTGGTTGTGTCACATCTTTACTAGTTAATATCAAAGCTTTTTCTCTGGCCCATTTTTTTTTTTTTTTCTTTTTTAAATTCTGTTATGGATTAATAGTTACCATCACCACTTACACTCTGCAATAGAACTACTGTGCTTTCCTGTGGTTAATTTTCAAATTGGCTAAACATCCTGTGGGGTCCAGAACTTGAGCTTTATTGTTAAGCTAAATTGCTGTTTTGCTGCTGATTTTCTGGGAAAGGCTTTTGGTCCAAATTATAAATCACTTCTATTTGGGGGCTGTGTGGGAATTCCAGCCCAGGATGAAGTCCTTCCTGCAAGTTGTACTCCCTGCAGTTCTATAGCCCAAACCAATCTTCACTGAGACCAGCTGCCAACAGTGCACTCAATGTTCCTCTTGTGGGCCAGCCTTTCTCTTGCATTCCAACCACTTCCCAAGGGATAGACCATGTACATGTCCCTTGGGATAACTCACTGGCCTCTGAGTGACTTCTTTCTACATTTGGTTGTGGCTGCATTATTTATTCAAATTTAAATACTTCCCCATCCCACTATGTTGACTGTGACAGAAAAATAAGTTCTTCAAAGAGGATTCATTTACGTATGCTAACAACAAACTGTTCAGTTTCAATGAGAGGACAAATGTCAGTTTTTCTTCTAAATACATTTCCTTATTAGTAGGTGATAATTATTAAATGGTTGCTTCTCTAGGTCACCCAGGACTAGGCTGTTCAATTTTTATACTCCCAAAATCTTGCTATACTCTGTATAGTCCAAGAGGAAGGTTCAGCAGGAAATTAAAAAAAGAAAAAGAAGGTTCTCTCCTTGTCACTTCTCCTTGTCACTTCCAGCTATGTGATTTCAGGCAAATAAGCCTACTCGTTGACTCATGGCAACTCATTTCATCACCTGTAAAACAGACGCAGTAATAGTACCTAATCCACAAGGTTGCTTTGGTAAGTAAATAAACACATTTATTTAAATTGATTAGAAAAATGGCTGTCACATGATGACTGTGGGAAGGCTGATCAGACTTTCTCAATCTTTGCGGTCTTCAAGGCTCCCATTTGAATATTTGCAATCTTTCCCTGCACAAGTTACTTAGCAACCTGATGGTGGCTAGAAGTGGAATGCTATGTTTGTGTAAGAAGAAGAACCCCTCACCCTGGGTGATGCAATCAACCTCTAGGATAAACAACAGGTGGTTGCAAAGGATCTGGGACTCATCCACTTCCACAGAGTTCTTTCTTTGGCATAGTTGCACCTTTGTCTCTAAGCCCAGATAAGCCTCAGTTCTCCCTCCAGGCATCATGAGGTGCAGCTGAACAAAGATCTGGATTGTAACCATCCTATCCTTCGTGTGCATAAGTTACCCATCAACAAACTCCTAGTAATACTTTATGGAGTTGCTTGCTTTGTTTTTTGGTCTCAAAGTTATTTTGCAGTTCAGAGACTATTTTGCCTTAGCTCCATCCTCATACAATGTCTTTCATAAATTTAAATTTAAAATTAAGAAAACAGTCAAACTTGGTTCACCATCTCTTTTAGGACTTAGGGGAAAAAAAGTCACACAATCAACATGAGTATGTTCAATGACTAGAAGCTCCCCTGCTAGAAATCTCTCACAACTATGTGCCAGACTGTCCATTTACACCAAAGAAATTGTCATCCTTGGACTAAGTCACCTACGAAAATGAAAATATGTTTAGCAGTATTAATGGATACCATTCTGTTCTGTGGAAGATGAATGAGGTGAATTTTATTTGAACAGATAAGACCAAAATTAGTTCACTCAATAAATATTTATGGAATACCAAAGTAGATAAAAAATCCTTAAGAGAACGAGCAAAAATGAGTGGTAAAGAAGCTGCCTTTACCTCCCCACCTCCGTTTTTTTCTTTTTTCCTGCAGTTGTGATCAACTCGAGAATCAAAGCTCTCATATTTAAAAGAAAAAAAAAAAAGAAAAGAAAGGAAGGGTCTGGAAGGTTAATAGAGTGGACCTCACTGAGTTCTGAGAAATAAGGAGTTCCACAGAAAGGATTGTACATTAAGGGGCGAAAAATAATTAGGGGCATTAATTTTGTCCAAAAAGCATGGGTGAGTTTCAGGACAAAATTTTGCGGGATATGTACTGATCATAAACTTCTCTGTACCTATGCTTTTCTTTAGGGAAGTGTATTAGAACCATAGGTAAATAAGAAAGTGTAACTAAGTGAGCACAATATATTTGCAAATATTGGCCTATATAACTGGCTACAGCATAAGAAGGGGTGAGGGGAACCTTTTCCACATATTAGAGACAGAATGACATGAGATAACACCTCAGCCATCAAGGTAAGAAAAGGAGAAGAAATAACTTTTGTGGGCACTTTTAAAAATGGCTTGAGGACTTCCTGAAACACAAGGGCGGGGAGTGAGACATGGCAGTATTGGAATTCTGAGTTTTAGAATGCAAATATTTTAAAAATATGATTATTCATCTAATATACTTTCCAACTGTTGTGTCTGATCTCATGGGCACTGAATCCACTTTGAGGGTACATTCTAGCAATCTGAGTTTGAACAAACCCTCCAGGTGATATTGTGCATGCTCAATTTGAGAAACATTCAATAGTATGATGTTTGAAGTCCTTCAGCAGATCTTGGTCTAAAACAATAGTTCTCAATCAGGGTTAATTTTGCTTTCCAGGAGTCATTTGGCAATATCTGAAGACTTTTTTTTATTGTTACAACTGGGGGTGGGGGTGGGGAACTGACAACTGAAGCATAGGGGTGAAGGATACTGCTAAATATCCTGAAATGTATAGGATGCCCCCCCCAAAGAATTAACTCTCCTGAAATGTCAATAGTACTAAAGTTGAGAAACCCTTGTCTAGAACAATCATTCTCAACTCGGTGCACATTATTGTCACCTGAGAAGCTTTAAAATTGTTGCCTGCACCTCTTTTCAGAGATACTAATTTAATTGGCATAAGGTTTAGCCTAGGCAGAAACTTGGTGATGTTTTTAACACTCTACCTAACACTCTGTCTACAATTAGTGAAGAGGTTCCTGGACTGGGGATTTAACAGTCCAGCACTGGTGTGAGAACTTCTATATTAGGGAAACCATTGCTAGAGATTGGTAAACTGAGTGCCAGGAGAAGAAAGAACATCACATTTAAATTCACTTGCTAAGGCTTTTGATGACACATTTCAGAACTTCCTTCATTCCATGTTTATCATCTGAGAGCATCCCATTAACCTCACTCTTAAGGACAAAAACTAGCTTGCCTTTACCTACATTATTTATTCTCTATTAGGGCTGAGAAACATACAGGTACTGAGTGCAGAGTTCAGTAAGTAATTGGTATTAGCATGCCAAATAGATGGTGACTGTTGAGGAAATCACTGTATTCAGGACTCTGAAAGTAGCATACTCCAAGAGAAAAAAGCCTGGGGGCTGAAGATAGTGATGCACCTAGATTTGAAATTCATTTCCACTGATTGCTAGCTTTGGGCAAGAAAATCAACCTCCCTATGCTTCGATTCCTTCACTGTAATACCTTTTCTTTAGAACTATTAATATGATAAAATGAAGCTAAACATGGGATGCATCTAGCACAAGGCTTGGAATATGCTCATCATTTCAACAACAGTAGCTTATAATTATTCTTATCAGATGTTTCAGGAGATTCTGTTTTTATTTCTCTAAATCCACTTACTTCTAAATAGGAGTCCTAAATCTGTGACCTGTTTGTTTTGAAATTATTCAGCAGTCTTGAATTACTCAAACTATCCATACTAAATAAGTGTATTTAAGCATTGTGGAAATAAATGAAAACCACCCAAATGAGAATAAGCAAAAGCTGTTTATTCAGAACTTGCTATGGCAAGGAAGTCAGGCATCATTACTTGAGTTTGGCAGAGACTCAAAGGCAGGCAGAGAAGTGTGGAAGCTTTATAGTTAATGAAAGGGAAAATTTCAGGTATTCCCTGATTGGAGGCTATTGGAATGGGAAAACTGAAGGCAGGTAACTAGAAGTGAGGCATCCTAGGTGAATGGTCAGTGGAGCATATTTGGCTTTCTCTCATTGGTCCCAAATAGGAAGTGGAGGTAGGAGGGGGATGGGGGATTAGGGAAGCTGTCAGTTACTGATTTGGGGTCAATTGTTATACAGATTGTGGTTTGGTTTCCTGAACTGGTTGCTGAACATTGTGGTTTAGCTTCTTTGGCTGGTTACTGGAGGTTGTGGGTCAGAGTTCTATTTTAGGGTATGGTCTGGGTATTCTCCATTTGTATATTAAGTAAAGGGAATGGAGATTTTTGTAATAAATAAGGCCAGTCAAAAATAGAAGTAGTTGCATATCTGGTTAGGAAATACTAAAGCTGTTACTACAAAATCCATTTGTGGATGCCCGATATTCTTTTAAAGTTCAGCTGTGTTATACTTTAAGCTAGTTAGCTTTGTGACAGTTATGTGGTTTGGACACAAAACATTATGCTTATTTAAGCTTCACAGCTTCTTATTCAAAGTAAAGGGATATGTTGGCACTTACTTATATTACAAAGACACATTTACATGTTGTACCCATGCTCACCAACTATGCCCTTCACTTTTATCCACTCATTAATAATCATAAATTTATATGGGCAATGTAAACATAGAATAAAAATTTCTACTTAAGCTATCAAGTGTTACTTTCAGTGTTTGACATTTTTAAGTTTTAATATCTTTTTCCAGAAAAATAACTGCACAGGTAATTCCCATATCAGACCAGTCAAATGATGAAAAAGACACAAAATAATAGCAAAAAACCACTATTCTTCTTCTTATCTTGATCATCACAAATGAGGGAGAATTTATCAGTGCTAACATTCCTCCAACTTTGTTCAGAAAGTCTCCAGGGGCTCCCTCTTCCTCTCTTGTCATTGGGTTTGTGGAACACCATCTTCCATTATTTTATCAAAGTTTCACAAAGTAGGTAAGTTTGCCTTTCACTCTCATGTATTTTTTTTTTCCTTTTTGTCTTTTTTACTGACCGGTAACGGGATCGCAACCCTCGGTGTCGCACCCGCACCGCGCTCAGCCAGTGAGTGGGAACCGGTCTTCACATGGGATCCGAACCCTCCGTGGGAGCTCCGCCACACTCCCAAGCGGCGCACTCTCCAGTGCGCCACCGGTCCGGCCCTCTCATGTATTTTTTTTTTCCTTTTTGTCTTTTTTACTGACCGGTAACGGGATCGCAACCCTCGGTGTCGCACCCGCACCGCGCTCAGCCAGTGAGTGGGAACCGGTCTTCACATGGGATCCGAACCCTCCGTGGGAGCTCCGCCACACTCCCAAGCGGCGCACTCTCCAGTGCGCCACCGGTCTGGCCCTCTCATGTATTTTTTATAGAGATTTCTGAGTTAACAGTGCTTGCAGTCTCTTTACTGCAGACCCTTCTCCTTAGGACCCAGGCATGAATCCCAGAGGACTTGGAACATGTAGGCAATCTGCAGAGCACACTCTGTGCGACTATGAAAAAATCAAGAAAAGGCTGAACACAGCTTACCTGAATCTTGGCAGAACTGCTTGTGAACTCCCCAGAACATGAGACAATGGAAAGCCAGCAAGAAGCAATCCTGAGGTCAGTCTCCCAACCTTCTTCTTTTCCCCTCTGTAAGGCTGTCATGAGACAGTTTCTTATCACCTTCTTGGTTCTTATGAGGAGCGGAGCTTTCTGTACTCACCCTTCAGAAAAGAGCTGTAGACTCAAACCTCTTAGCTGTAGTCTGGAATTGGCTCCTCAGCAATGACATATCCCACACTTATGTTGCAGTCATGTGGCTCCTTTTGTTTTGATGTAGTCCTTGTAGGTGTGTGATGACACTCACCTCTCACTGTCTATGTAAGTAACAGACTACCTTAACCTAACAGAAGTTTATTGTATCTTTACTGGCCAAGACAATTAGGCCTTGGTCTTGATGTTGCCTTTTCTCATGTGTACTTGGCAAATTGCAGCCCAAGGCTCTGCTCAGATGCTTGCAACAGAAGATCCACCTCTCCCCAGGTTTCTCCATCATGGTTCCACTTCGGAGGCTAAAAGTCTTTAGCTTCATTGCATTTCCCTGCAAGTACAAATTGTCCAACCAAGCTAGTTCTTCAGTAAGGCTGGTTAGTGTGACCTTTTCTTTGATCTTCCAACTCTTATGGAATTCTGGAGTCTTTCATATCTCCATCTCTTCCTAGAATTGTGTAAGGTGTATTTACTATAATAAATCCCTTAATGCCACAATACTCATAGTGAATCTGCCTCCCTGACAATCTTTACTGATTAAATCAGATGTTTTTAATGCTTACATTGAAATTGGAAGCCTCAAGAAATAGGAATTGGAATACATTGATCGGAAATCTTCTGTATAGAAGAGGTAGTCATTACAGTTTGGGATTAGGTCAGCTCTGAGCAAATTGTATTTTTTTTATTTTCCTCCCAAATCTTAATAAATCTAATCCAAATATTTGGACTGAGAGGTAGCAAATCTGGTTTCAAGTCCTTGACACTAATTCTAATTAAGTTTGTTTCCCAATGTCTCTTGGCCAATCTTTGTCTTTACTTTTTCCACTGCTCTACTATAGAGAGAATGGAACAGGCTTACTGCTCAAAAGCAAATAGATAAAAAATAAATTAAAAAAATTTGTGGAAATTATTAGATCACGTGTAATAAAGTATCTACTTTTGTTAAATGGAAATTGTCTACTGAAATGGGTACAATTGCTCTTTTCAGGGCACAGAATACATGTAACAGGTGAATTTTGAAGTCCCTTTTGGTTTTACAATGCAATAACATTGACATATATTTTTCTTAGAACTGTCTATTTGTATTAACAGAATTACAGTTTGAAAATAAACTTTATGTATAATATTTTATTTGTTTCCATGTAATCTCTGTGATTTATATTAGGCAAATATTACTACTGCTATTTTGTAAATGAAAACAATTTCAGTTTTCATAAGTACAAGTTTGAGTAACTTGTACAGTGTTGTAAAGGTTGAAAGTGGTAGAAAATAAATAATTTTACCAAAATGTATACATTTTATTTCTGAGAGCCATCTTTTAACTAAGTTTCCAGACACTTGCAAGCTGAAAAGAGAAAGAATAATGCTTAGTTTGACTTATCTGTCTCATTATTATAAATTAAAGCACATATACTGATCCTTTGCTGTGGCCCTGACTTCTGATGGCCTAGGTAGGTCAAGAGATAAGAACAATGGTTTAACTCCTTTAGGTAATTGCAACAAAAAAATGTTTCAAATCAGTAACTTTCGAAAATTTCTATTGGCCCACTACTGCAGGCACTTGCAGTTACTGACATTTCAGTCCAGATAACATGAGACCCTTTCTTACTAGGCTCTAGAACTTGCCAAAAAAAGTATTCTCCAATGGGCAGTTGTGGCTGGACCTTTAGACATGCTTCCAATAGGCTTGGTTTTCTGAAGCATGCCTCGTATAAGTTTTCACACAGCATTCTCACTTAAACATCAAATTATAAGTTAGTATTTAAGAAACATTCTTGACACTTTTACTTATTTAACACAAACCTTGCAAGATGTGTCACATTTTGAATATTTAGAATAGTCTGATTTGTATGCTGTTTTTATTATTGTGATATTGGCTAGTATGCCCAATTACATCTAATTTACTATATCAGTGATGTCTAACCAGAGACAGACATTCCAGTCAATTGTAGAGGAACTTTTTCAAATATGTAGGTGAAGGAACTATCTCAGGTCTGAGCTATGGAGAACAGCACCTTCACGTGTATTTGAAAATAAACAAACAGAAAACCAAAACAAAAACCTTTATCATTACAATGACAAAAGACACTCCCCTAGTTATTTCTATATTTCTGATATACATCATTATTAGTCAGCAAAAATGCTGGTACACAGTAGATACTAAATAAATATTTTCCAGTAAATAAACACAGATATTCAGCTTTTATGGTAAGTCTAATTTTCCTTGAGTAACAAGCAGTTCTCTGCACCTGAGCCTAACCTTACCTGAACCTGCCCATTGCTACCATCTTGATCCTGAATTGGTGGGAGAAATCTCCCCAATAATTACCCTTAGATGAAAGCATTACCCAAGACATAAGATGGTTCACCAATTGAAATTGATTATTCTAAGTTCAGCACCAACATTTCTTAAAAAAATTTTAAAAAGAGGTCAGGCCTGTGGCTCACTCTGGAGAGTGAGGTGCTGATAACACCAAGGCCATGAATTCGGTTCCCTATATAGGGATGGCCACTTAGCTCACTGGCTGAGCGCGGTGCTGACAACACCAAGCCAAGGGTTAAGATTCTCTTACAGGTCATCTTAAAAAACAAAAAAAAACAAAACAAAACAAACAAACAAACAAAAACAATATAATATATATATATATATATTGGGTTTTTTGTTATATGTTATATATATATATTATATATATATATTTATATATATATATTTCAATTTTGTGTTACTTTGAATATTATTGTGAGAAGCTCTAGGTTTCTTTAAACAAATATTCGGAATGAAAATAATCTACTCAGTTAGTTCTATATCACCAAAATCATATCTATTCATTGAGTGTGATTTTGTTCTTCTTAGGATTTAATACTGTACATTGTTTTTCTTCCTATGTTTTGTCATGATGGAAGAGGCTATGTTTGTCCCACAATATTTTTTGTTTGTGTCCTTAAAGGATGCAGCTTCTTTCTCATATTCATTTTCTAAAATTTTATTCTGAAACTTAAAAAAAGTGGGTGACTCATAGACTCTTCTCTTTATGAATATACATAGAGTATAATAAGGTGAGGTGGGTATATGTTCACATCTAGAGAATATAAATTTTTATGCTCAGAAAAAAGAAAATACATCTCTATTTACATTTCTTTTTCCATTTTTCATAGCAGCTTATATAAGATTAAAATACTAATGGAAATTATCAACACGCAGCTACCAGGTATAGGATAACTCCCGAAATATAGTCCCAGCACCTTTAGGAAATTTTCAAATACAATTATTTAAAGGAATATGACAGAGAGGGTCATAGAAAAATCATCATAATCGAAGCAAACAAGGCATCTGTTTTTGAGAGGTAACATTTTTAAGTCTAGACAAAAAAGAAAAACATTTTGAAAGTTATAAGCAGTTTCTGCCTTCTGAGAATGAAAATAAATTTGGACTCCAGGGTAGACCTTCCTTTCGTTCTGAAAGGAGCTAATTTTAAAGCACATGTATTTAGTTAATTATTTATTAGCTAGTCAGCTTAAAAAAAAGCCTTCAAATACCATTTTTAAAAAAGCCCAATTCAGATGCTTTAGGGTGGGATATTAAATATTCTGTTCAGTACTGTGAATTGGTATAGCTGTGGAGAATTCCCCGTCTGTGGAGTAAAGAAAATTTTATTGTCTAAATCTGGATTTTGGCAAGTTATTGCTAAAAAAAAAATTGATAAAATTAAAAATGTAATACACAGAATTAACCACATATTGGATAAAGCAGAGGAAGGGATTATAACTGAGTTATAGGATGACAGAAAATGTCCAGGTGGAAAAGACAGAGGAAAACAGTGTCTTTTTTTTTTTTTCTTTTTTCTTTTGTACTTGAAGTCCTACAAGGGAAAGAAAGAGAAAGAGAGATAAAGCAATGTTTAAAAAGGTAATGGAAATAATTCTCTGAAAATTAAGAAAAGCATATGGCACATAGTCATGAATCACTACAAAGAAAAACTAGATACGACATAGTAAACCTTCAAAACTCAAACTATAAGGAGAAAATCTTGAAAATGGCTAGGAAAAAAAAAGATTATTTTAATGTCATAACAGGAAAAATGATAAGAAAAACAGATGACATCCAAAAATAATGGAAACCTAAAACAATATGATTTTTTTTTTCCTAATTTTATTTTGTCGATATACAATGAGGTTGATTATTGTGGCCCATTACCGAAACCCCCCTCCCTCCTCCCTCTCCCCCCTCCCACCCAACAATGTCCTTTCTGTTTGCTTGTCGTATCAACTTCAAGGAGTTGTAGTTGTTAAGTCTTCTCCCCCCCCCCCGGTTTGTGTGTGTATGTGTGTGTGTGTGTGTGTGTGTGTGAATTGATTCATTCACCTTTAACTCCCTCCAATAAGTGAAAACATGTGGTATTT
>NW_007738900.1:35787-40224 GCF_000696425.1 Galeopterus variegatus
TCTGGCTGCTCCAACACTGGGTGCATACATATTTATGATTGTTATGTCTTCTTGATGGATCTGTCATTTTATCATTATGTAGTTTCCCTCATTATCTCTTTTTATGGTTTTTAGTTTAAAGTCTACTTTGTCAGATATAAGAATAGCTACTCCAGCTCGTTTTTCTTTTCTGTTTGCATGGTAAATCTTTTTCCATCCTTTCACTCTTAGTCTATGTGTGTCTTAATGGAACAATATGATTTTTTAAACTGCCAAAATAACTGACAGCCTTTAATTCTACTCTCACCCAGATTCCTTCAAAATTAAATGCAATATAAATATAATTCAATACAAGTAAAAGGTAAGAGAATTTACTGATAGAAGAATTGCATTACAAACATCAGTTAGGGAGTTCTCCAGGAAAAAATAAAGTAATTGTAGGCAGAAACAAGGAAATTCAGGAAAAAAAAATATAGTGCTAGATAAGAAAAATAACATTGCTTGTGACTCAATAAAACATATATATTGGTTTTGTGGCATACAAATTATATGAATTTAAAATATAGGTTAAAAATAGCACCAAAGTCAGAAAGTGAATGGAGTTAAGTATTTTAAGGACAAAGCTTTGTCTAGAAAGTAGTAAATAAACTAGTTTATATTTGACTTCAATAAGTGAAAGGTACATGTTGTAAAATCCAGCTTATACCTTAAAAAATAGTAAACACTGTAAAAATATGGATGTAATAGAGGAAAAATAATGAAAACGTTGACAAACTGAAAATAGAACAGGTATAATTAATAAAAACAAATAGTAAGATGATGTACTTAATGTGTTAATAATAATAATAATGATGGTTGTTATTATGTTAGTAATGAAATTAAGCCCTTAAGACTATCATAATTAAATGTAAAAAGTGAATTATAGGACTAAAAGAAACTATATGCTACTTAAAGACACAAACCTCAAGTATAGAGATACAGAAAGAATGAAAGAAAACTGATGGAAAACGCAAATTCAAAGTTTAATCACAGAGAGAAAAAGTAATTACACAATATTAGAAAAAGTTGACTATAAACATGAAAGATTACAAGAGATAAATCAGGAAATTTTCTTATAATAAAAAATTCAGTCCAGTGGGGAGAAATTTTTTTTTAATTCTAAATTTTATGACTTAATATATTGTTTCAAAATAATAAAGAAAAATTGGCTTCTAAAAGAGGAATAGACAAATCTTCAATTATAGTCAGAAAAATTAACACAAGTTTTTAAATAACATACAGAACAGTAAAGAGAAAGGATATAGAAGATCTAAACGAAATGAAAGGCGTATTTAATCTAATGACATATATATAGCAACATGTCCACCAACTATAGGATAACTCATTTTAAAGTGAAAATGTACCATTTAACAAAATTGACCATTATTTAGGGAATGGTCTCTGACCACAGTTTAATTAAGCGAGAAAGTGGTATTTATATTTTAAATTATTTATATTATTATTCATATTTATTATATAAAAATACAATTATTTAGATTTTAAAAGCCCCCAAATGTGAGGCTATTAAACAATGCACTTACAAGTAATTCATATTACATGGGTCAATGATGATGCAACAATGAAAATTAGAAAACATTCGAACTGACATATAATGAAAATACAATATCTAATACCTTTGATATTAAATACAATATCTATACCTCTAATAAAAAGGTAGTTACAGGATAATATATAGCCTTAAATGCACATGTATTAAAAGTGAAAATTAAGGATCTAAGTGTGCCTTTGAAGAATGAGGTAACCAATAGCAAATTAAACAAACATAGCAAATAGAAACATGAATATAACAAAGCCCGAAACCAAGGAACCAAGAAGTTAGAAACCAAACATATACAAGAATCAATAATACCAAATATTAGTATCTGAAGAAATTAAGAGGATGAGTAAAACCTTGACAAGACTGGAGAGAGAGAGAGAAAGAGTGAGAGGGAGAAGCAAGTAACAAATATATATATCAGAAATGAGGCAAGGATGTCTGCTATCATGACTTCCCTTCCACTTTATACTGCAAGTCTTAGCCAGAATGGTAAAGTAAGAAGAGGAAATAAAAGTAGTAAGGGTTGAGAAAGAAAAAAAACAAAACCGTCATTATGTGTGGTTGACATTATTGTGTATATAGAATATGCAAAAATATCAAAGTATTAAAACTTAATGAATTTAGCAGTAACTAGACACAGTATCAATGTCCAAATTCAAATTTTTAATTTATAAATATTACCTAGTAGCAATAACTAGGAAAGTAAATTTAATTTCCTTTTTTTAATTTTATTTTATGGCTTATGCATATTCATGGGGTACTAAACTGACCATCACTGCTTGTGATCAAGATGTTATGGCCAGATCAAAACTAGCAGAATGCCCATTACCACAAATTGTAATTATTCCCTGTGTCCCCCACCCAATTAATCCCTGACCTCCCTCCACCTCCCCTCTCCCCCACTCTACTCCATCCACAACCCTAGGTCTGCTCTCTCCCTCTGCAAGTCCAACACACCACTGTGGTCTTTCTTGCCTTCTTTCTTTCTCTCTTAGCTCCCACTTATGAGTGAGGACACATGGTATTTTTCCCTCTGTGCTGGTGAAATAATTGATGCCTTACAAAAAGTTTATAGGACAATGCCCCAAAGAAGTCAGCAATTTACAAATGTATAACTTATGTTAAGAAGGGATGGGATGATGTTGAAGATGAAGCCTGCAGTGGGAGACCATCCACATCAATTTGCAAGAAAAACATGAATCTTGTTTGTTCCCTAATTGAGAAGGATCAATGAGTAACAGCAGAAGCAATAGCCAACACCATAGACATCTCAATTGATTCAGCTTACACAATTATGGCTGAAAAATTACAGTTGAGGAAACATTGTGCTCGGTGGGTACCAAAACTGTTGTGTCCAGATAAGCTGCAGACAAGAGCAGAGCTTTCAATGAAAATTTTAAACAAGTGGGATCAAGAGCCCAAAGCATTTCTTTGAAGACTTATAAGAGGCGATGAAACATGGCTTTACCAGAATGATCCTGAAGAAAAAGCACAATCAAGCTCATGCTACCAAGAAATGGAAGTGTCCAATCAAAACAAAAGCAGACTGGATAAGAGCAAAGGTCATAGTAACAGTTTTGTTTGAATGCTCAAAGCATTTTGCTTGTTAACTGTTTGGTGGGCCAAAAAAATGATAGCATCTGCTTATTATGAGAGGGCTTTGAGAAAGTAATCCGAAGTGTAGTAGACAAATGCCAGGGAAAGTTTCATCAGAGTCTGTCAGAGTCCTGCTCCACCTCCACAATGCTCCTGCTCATTCCTCTCATCAAACAAGAACAATTTTGTGAGCGTTTCAATGAAAAATAATTATGCATCCATCTTACAGTCATGATTTGGCTCCTTCTGACTTCATTTTGCTTCCTAATATTAAAGTATCTTTAAAAGGCACCCACCTTTCTTCAGTTAATAATGTAAAAATGACTGCATTGACATGGTTAAATTCCCAGGACCCTCAGTTCCTTAGGGATGGACTGAATGGTGGGTATCATCACTTACAAAAGTATCTTGAAGTTAATGGACCTTATGTTGAGAAATAAAGTTAATATTTTTTATTTTTATCTTTTAATTGCAAATCTCCACAAACAATTGAAGTCCCCTCTTATAGAAATTAACAAATGGCTATGTACAGCCAAGACAAACTTGAAATAAAGAACAAAGTTTGAGGATTTATATTACTATTTATCTTGAAGTTCAGGAGCTAGAGGAAAGCTATTATAAGGAATCTTTTTGAGGATGTTAGGGAAAACCTCACTCCCTAGATCCTCTACCAGGAATTGGGCTCTACTGGTGAGTTTAAAGAGAGGTGCAGAATCTGTATGAATTGCACTTTTCAAATTCAATTCATGCTTTGACTGGAGACAGGGGAGAATAAAGACTTTGATGAAGGAGTAGATGACTTGANTATTTTATTTTTTTGGTGGCTATTGTAAATGGGCAGGTTTTCTTGATTTCTCTTTCTGCATCTATTGGTGAATAGAAATGCTAATGATTTTTGTGTGTTGATTGTGTATCCTGCTACTGTGCTGAACTCATTTATCAGCTCCAAGAGTTTTTTTGTAGAGGCTTTAGGCTGTTCGATATGTAGGATCATTTCATCTGCAAACAGGGACAGTTTGACTTCATCTTTTCCAATCTGGATGCCCTTTATTTCCTTCTCTTCTCTGATTGCTCTGGCTAGTACTTCCAACACTATGTTGAATAGGTGTGGTGAGAGTGGGCATCCTTGTCTGGTTCCTGTTCTTAAGGAAAAGCTTTCAGCTTTTCGCCATTCAGGATGATATTGGCAGTGTGTTTGTCATAAATGGCTTTAATTATGTTGAGATACTTTCCCTCTATACCTAGCTTATAGAGGGTCTTTGTCA
>NW_007738901.1:0-701 GCF_000696425.1 Galeopterus variegatus
GTGGTCTCTCTGAGGGTCCCTGGGCTCCGAGGGCCGCCTCTGTCCTCATATTCATTCTGGGTGTGAGTCCCTCTTAACGGCTCTGGGGTCACAGCCTCTTGAGGATGGAAAGGATGCCCGGCCCTGTCTGAGAGGAGGCACAGCCAGCCTCGGGTGCCCCGGGTGGCACCTGGCTGGCACCCCTATGACAGGTGCCCTTGCTGCGGGAGGGCCCCTTCTCAACCAGGCCATCACCCGCATGTCCGGGACGCAGTGACAGCATCCTGGCACTTGCACAGTGGCTTCGGAGACTCCGGTTATCGGGAACAAAGGCTGGCATCCCGGTGTGCGCAGCACAGGCCACTGAGAGCCCGCACTGCTGTGCAGCGGTCGCCGCCCTTCACCCCGCCGAGCTGGCGCCTGCAGCCCTTCACCGCCAGCACCACCCCCGCTGTCTCTGTCCCGGCACCCGGCACCTGCCACTCCACTTCCTGTCTGTCAAATGTGACTTCTGTCGGGCCCTCACAGAAGTGGAATCACAGAGCTTGTCTTTTTGTGACTAGGTCGTTTCCTTTAAGGTGATGTCCTCAGGCTTCACCATGTGTAGCGTTTTCAAGTTGGTTCTTTTTTTTTGCTGTTGACTTGCAGGAGCTCTTCATACGCGTATTTGTATGTACTGCCCGTGAGCGCCTTGTCAGATGCACGCAATTTGAATATTTCTT
>NW_007738901.1:3374-4563 GCF_000696425.1 Galeopterus variegatus
GCGCCCACCACAGCCCCTCTCTGCAGCTCCGGGTCCCCCTTCCTCCTCACCTCTTGGTCCCTGGGCCCACTCCTCCGACTGTGAACTTGCCTGGGCCCGAGCCAGGCCCCTGGGTGTCCGTAGCTGGTGCTCAGTGGCACGCACCCCATTTTGGGGAGAAATCTTTCTCTTCTAGGTCATGGTGGCCTGTGAGGAAGTGGAGGAAGCACACGGCTTTCTCCTGTGAAAGGCTCCAGTTGTAAAAGGCGAGTCTTGCTCAGAGTGTGAGGGGCTCCCCGTGAGGCATCAGCTGGGCCCCGTGGCCAGGGGACCCCAGGTGAGGAAGTCCTGCCCAGAAGGTACTTCCTGCACCTGCAGTTTACCAGTGGTTTCCAATCACCCCGAGGCTGGGTTTAGCATCCACTGTCAGCACCAGGAGCGAGGAGAGGCTTCTGATCTGCTCACGCCCAAGAGCAGCAGCCGGTGCGTGTCCAGTGAACCTGCTCCCTGCGCTGGCCCCTGCACAGGGCTCTGTTGGGGATGCCAGAGCCGGGTGTCTTTGTTGTGCTCCCCTGCCAAGCCTGCCATGTGTCCTGTTCTGGAATCCTGCAATGGCACCAGGTAGCAGGACCTGTGCCCAGGAATTCAGGGAAACAGAGGCAGGGGGCTCTCCCCAGGCCTGCTAGTCACCTGACCCACGGGAGCATTCCTGAGGACCTCTGGTGTGGGAGGGGCTGTGGGGAGTGGAAAGGGAACGCAGGTGACACCGGTGCGGGCAGCAGGGCGGGTCCAGGCCCTGGGATGCTGTGGAGGTTCGTCGTTGGCGGGTGGGCAGGTAGGTGTGAGGGGTCATGCTCTTTCAGTCCTGGGGGGCTTCTGGGGCGAGCTGGCATTTGTCCCATCTTAGACCCCAGACCAACTGTCCCTTTATCCCACCCCCCAAGTCATCTCAGAGTGGGCATGGGAGGCTCCCCTCAGCATCTGGTCAGCTCTTTCCAGCCCAGGTCCCCAGTCGTGCGGATCGCTCAGCGCCTGCCCCTCGGCGTGTGGTCCCGTGCGGTCCCGGGCTCCTGCGCGGTCCGGTGCTGCACGTCCCCCCGCCCTGACCCAAGTTCCTCCTCATTCTCCGTTCACCCATCACCGCGCTCCGTCTGTCCACGGCAGGGCTGGGCAGTGTTTGGTGAACACGCGGTAGCATGTCCCAGCCCTC
>NW_007738901.1:6065-7345 GCF_000696425.1 Galeopterus variegatus
TCCCCTCTCAGAGCCCTGCTGCAGCTGACACGGGATTGCTGGACTCTGCGGTGGTGACAGTAAGGTCTGGGGACAGCGATTGTGACAGCGTCTGTGCCTCCCTGCGGATCTGGTGTTGCTGCGTTTCCTTTCTTTCACGCTCCGTCTTTTGTTTTTTATTTACTTTTATCTTCTCCTTTGTTAGGAGGGTTCCTGTCTTACTGTGGCTTCTATAAATGGAAATAATTCTATGGGACAGTCCCCCAAAGTGGGGTCTCTGGGCTAAAGCAGGTGTATATGTCCAACCTCAGCAGTTGTTCTAGGATTGTCACCAATTCCGAGTGCTGGAAGACTGTCGTTGCGTTTTCCTTCATTTTTGCCAGTCCGATGTTTGAAAATGCTCTGCTGTTACTGATTCAACTAGCTTTTTCCGCGAGCATGAACATATTTGCACAATGTTATTGGCCGTGTGCACGTTTTCTTTGGCGAGTCGCTTGTTTGTAATTCTTGCTGGTTCCTGGTTTGGAGCTAGCCCGTGGTGTGGCCCCGGAGCGGAGCTCTTGGAGGAAGCATCTGTCCCGCCGGGGAAGCCCCCATGCCAGGGCGCGGTGGGGGACGGAAGGCCGGGATGGCTCCACCCTAAGGCACGTCTAGACCCCAGATGGCCCTGCAAGAAGGGGCGGCTGAGGCTTCCCCTGCCCCACCCTCTGAGGCGGCCTTGAGGACGGTGTGTGTGGAGGATGGGGACTGTCTCCGAGGCTGCATAAAGCCCCGCTTTCTGCTGGGGTGGGCAGTTCATCCCCGAACGTCTTCCAGAAACACGGGGAGATGGTGTGTGGGCCCCACTCCCAGGGGAAGGAAGGGTTTTTGAAGTTGCCCGGCTCTCTCTCCACACCACTGTCCTGGGGATGCCAGGGGCTACCGCGACGCTCCTCCACGAGTGGCTTTGCTCAGCTCCGACAAAGAGGGACCCCCACTGCCGATGCCCTTCTGCGTGGGTGTCCCCTTCCCTCAGAACCCCCTTCGCCCCCTCTCAGCCCCTGAGCTTTGGACGAAGCTGCCTCACCCCTGGCTTGAGGGGGGACGCAGGACTCAGAGAGGCAGTGGGAACCTCGCATCAACTGCTGGGGGCTGTGCCGCCGCGGGGACCTCGACAGTGGCTCTGCGGGAGGCATGGGCTCCTGGTGCTGTTCCTCGACCTGGGAGGAGAAGGCAGCCACCGCGGGAGGGAAGACAGGCGGGAGGCAGGAGAGACGGGTTCCAGCAACGACACACGTGCCCTGGGTACAGCCGCACCTGCA
>NW_007738901.1:8784-9922 GCF_000696425.1 Galeopterus variegatus
GGCCGGACGGGGGCTGTGGGTGGGAGGGGCATGGGTGGCAGGGGAGCAGGTCTCTTCCCAAGAACAGCACCTCAGGTGGGGTCCAGGAAGGAGCCTGGGTGAATGGGGTGCCCTGGGGGACCTGGATGCGTTGAAGGAATCTGGGCACTGTGTGGGGGTCTGGGTGCCATGGCGGAAGCATCTGGGTGCTGAGGGGGGATCTGGGTGTCATGGGGAGGGGGTTGGGGTGCTGTGCTCTCTGGAACCCAGAGGGGACTGTGCAAAAGGAGAGAAATTGCCATCTGGGGTGGGGAGAAGGGAGCAACTCGTCCCTGCCCTGGGATGAGCTGAGTTTGCTAAAACAGCTCTGGAAAAAGAGGAACCTGCTTCCACTTGGCTCCTGGAAGCAGAAACCTGTGCTTCACGGGATGTGCTGGCCTCCAGGGCAGGTGGGTGACACGTCCCCTCGCCCCCGAGCAGGGAGCCTGGGCCGTGGGGCAAGCAGGCTGATCTCAGTGAGGGCAGGTGAGTGAGAGCAAATGTGTGTGTGTACATGAGAGCATGTACATGTGTGTACATGTGTGCGTGTGAGTGTACATGTGAGTGAACGTGTGCATGTGCATGTGAGCGTGTCTGAGTGTGAACAAGCATGAGTGTGAATGAGCGTGTACATGTGTGTCTGAGTGTGAACGAGTGTGAGCATGTGTACATGTGTGTACATGACTGTGCACGTGTGACTGTGTGTACATGTGAGTGTGAGAGCATGAGTTATGTGTGTACGTGTGTGTGAGTATACATGTGTGCGTGTGTACGTGCGAGTGTGAATAAGTGTGTGTATGAATGAGTGTGTGTACACACGGACATGTCTGAGTGTGTGAACAAGCATGCGTGTGTGCGTGTGTGTGCGTCTGAGTGCAAGCGTGAGTTGGTGTGTATGTAAATGTGTGCATGTTGCCTGTGCATGTGTCCGCATTTGCATGTCTATGAGTGAGTGTCTGAGTGTGAGTGTGAGCGGGTGTGACTGTGAGTGTGTGTGTGTACGTGTAAGTGTGTGCATGTGAGCGTGTCTGAGTGTGAATGAGTGTGTACATGTGTGTCTGTGAACGAGTGCGAGCATGTGTACATGTGTGTACATGACTGTGCACGTGTGACTGTGTGT
>NW_007738901.1:10108-10704 GCF_000696425.1 Galeopterus variegatus
CAGCGCTTAGTCGGGAGGTGGCACTGTGCCCACTGTTCCTGGGGCAGGGGACACACACCTTGTGCCCCTGAGAGTGGCTGCCAGCGCCCAGGCGGAAGGGGCCTAAGCTTCTGTCACCTGCTTGTCCCTCAGGCACAGAGGCACCGGCCCCAGGATTCCAATCCCGCGACCCACGCTGGGAACGGGGCTGCACTTACACTCCATGGTGAATTGCTGGTCGTCATCGTCAGTCTTGAAGGCGACGAGGGAGACTTTGCTGCACCCGCCCTCTTCCCTGCGGAAGGGCCGGAGGGGGTCACTCTGTGCACCACCCCTTTTCATTTTAAGCCTGGGCGTAGCTTGCTCCTTGGGGTACCAGGTGCTAGTTTGGCGAGCGCATCTGTTCCGTGGCCTTCCCCGGCCCCCCTAGCCCGCGGCCCTGCTGAGGGCTCCCCCTCCCCGCGTGGTCAGCCGCAGCCCAGAGAAGCCCCGCAGGGAGGCCGGCGACAGCACCTTCCCAGTGCACACGCGCTGCACACGCACAGCCCTGACACTCGCCAGCGAGGCTTGCCAGCCCCATGGGTCGGGCTCTGGTGACAGGCAGGTGTGGCCGAGAG
>NW_007738901.1:11584-13892 GCF_000696425.1 Galeopterus variegatus
CCCGAGTCAGACCAGCCACCTTCCGAGGAAGCGCCTCCATCCCCTCTGGGGCCACCTGGCCCGCCCAGCCCCTGCCCCACACCCCTCCACCAAGCACCCCACCTTGTGCCCACACTCACGGCACGAGGATGTCCCCGAGCAGGTTGCCGTCCTCGGTGTTCAGGGTGTTGATAAAGACCCTGAAGTGCCCACCAGGCCCGATGAGGGCCGAGTTGTTGGAGGCCAAGGCTGAGATGTACCAGCTCCCGGACAGCTGCAGGCAGAGAGAGGGGCCGAGTGAGGGGCCGGACGCCCTCCAGCTCCATCCCCCTCCGTGACCAGACAGTGCCCTGGGATGCTGGCTGAGCGGTGGGTCCTAGGCCTCCAGGCTGGTGCCATTCACCGGCTAACAGACCGCCAGCCTCCCCGGGCACCTTGGATAGATGGGTGTGAGCGGGCACGGGACGGAGGGGCATCCAGCCCTGCCAACCCCCAGAGCCCAGCACTCGCCCCCACGGCCTGGGGGGTCCCTCGCTCCCTTTTGCCCTGAGCTGAGGGCTCCTTCCCAGGCCCTGGCAGGGGCTCCAAATCCCAAAGCTGCCCTGGGAACTCCCTGATGGCCCATTTACATCTTGGCCAGGGGCCTGGGCGAGGCCACCGTGATGTGTCTCACCTTCGACAGGTCCGATTCTTGCTCCTCGTGAGCCCAGAGGCCACGGACCAGCGCCAGGCCCACAGTCAGCAGCAGGAGGTGCATCCCCATGGCACGGTCTGTCTGGGTTTGGTGACAACTGGGGATGTGCTGGCTGCGCTGATGCCGGGTCCCTCAGCCCGTCTATATAGCCTCATGGTCAAGGTGCCTGGTGAGGTCCTTGTGGGGGGAGCAGGGGCTCTTAATCCTCTGAAATGTTAGCCAGCCCTTGTCTATTCTCTTCTCTGTTGCTTTGGACACCAAAAATCTTAGGTTCCCGTAGAGCCAGTTTCTAAAATCAACAGCCAATCATGGGTTGGGCCAACTTCCTGGGCAGGGGTGGTATCGGAGTCACCTTGTGGCGTCCTCCGTGTGTGCACAGTGACTGCAGCACAGTCGGGTGGACAAGGGCTGTGGGCAGAGAGATCCTGGGACTGAGCACCAGGGTGGGGGCGTGTGGCTAGGGTGCCTGACACTTATGCCACATTGTGCCAAAGGGGCCCCCACGCTGTTGTGTTGAGACCTGCTGACTCCCCCTCCAAAACCACAGCTTCCAGTGAGGACGGTGACTGGAGTCTGTCATGGGGTACATTGTGTCCCCCGCAAAAGCATATGTTGGGGTCCTAAACCCCAGAACCTCAGGCTGTGATCTTATTTGGGAACAGGGTCATTACAGATGTAATTAGTTAAGATGAGGCCACACTGGACTAGAGTGAGGCCTAAATCCAATAGGACTGGTGTCCTTCTGAGAAGAGGGGAGCTTGGACAAAGATATACATGGAGGGAATTTGGGGTGGGGACAGAGATGGAGGTGATGGGTCCACAAGCCAAGGAACGCCAAGGATTACAGCACCATCCGAAGCCGGGAGCAGCCTGGGACGGATTCTTCCCTAGGGCTTCCAGAAGGAACCAACCCTGCTGACCTCGATTTGGACTTCTAGACCCTAGAACTGCGAGAGAACACATTCTTGTGGCTTTAAGCCCTGCATTTGTGGTGTTTTGTTATGGCAGCTGCAGGAAATGAGTACCGGGGAACAGCCATGCTGGAGAAAGCAGGGGGCAGCAGGAGGGGACGCCTCAGACCACATGTGGCTGTGACGGTCTCGCACAACCACGCAGGGAGAGCTGAGTGCAGGAGGAGTCCTGCTCTCCGTGCTCAGTCCTGGCTGGGGCTGTGGGGACAGGGCGACCTCAGCTCAGGGTGGCAGGTTTTCTCTTGAGGGGGAATCCAAACATGACCCCCATGGATGCCACAACATTTACAGAGGAGGGACCCGAGGCTGAGCTCACACGCCTATCAGGTGGCAGGATCTTTCTCCCTCTTGGTTCCTGTAATGGTTAATTTTATGTGTTGACTTGACTGGGTTACGGGGTGCCCAGATGGCTGGTAAAACGCTATTTCTGGTGTGTCTGTGAGGGTGTCTCCAGAAGAGATCAGCATTTGAACGAGTGCACTGAGTAAAGAAGGTCCCCCCTCACCAGCGTGCACGGGCATCTTCCCATCTGTTGAGGGCCCAGATGGAAGGAAAAGGCAGAGGAAAGGTGAGTGCAGTCGGTCTGAGCTGGGACCGCACCTCCTCCTGCCTTTGGACGTCGGTGCTCCCGGTTCTCAGGCCTTTGGACTGAGACAGGGACTTA
>NW_007738901.1:14645-16406 GCF_000696425.1 Galeopterus variegatus
AAAGGGGGAGGTGTGCCTGAGGAGGTGGCACGTGAGCACAGACGGAAGGAAGTGAGGGAGAGAGCCTTGAGCATTGGAGGAAGAGCTTCCTAGGTAAGCAGAATGGAAGGTGTGAGGCCGCGAAGCAGAGAGGGCTGGCAGACTTGGGGGGCATCAGGGAGACGGGTGTGTCCAGAGTGGAGAAAGCAAAGTAGACAGAGTGGGGGGAAACAAGGTGCAGGGATCTCCGGGAGCCTGATCTTGCCGGGCCTCTCATCCACCGTGAGGACTTGGCTCTTACTCTGAGCCAGGTGGAGGCAGAACACTTGATTTTAATCTTTCCTTCATTCTTGAAAGACACTTGCACTGGATTTAGAATCCTGGCGTGATGTTTGTTATATTGTTTTGCCACTTTATAAGTGTTCCACTGTCCTCCGTCCTCCACTGTTTCTGAAGAAAAGTCAAAAGTCTTCCAGTGGTTGTTGCCCCGTGTGCCATGTGCTGTTTTTCTCCACTGCTTTCAAGATGGTCGTCTTCAGTTTTCAGCAGTTTTACTATGTGTCTGAATTTGGTCTTCCTTGTATTTATTCTACTTGGGGTTTGTTGAGCATCTAGAATCTACACATTTATGTCTTTCACCAAACTGGGGATATTTTTCCCCATTATTTATTTAAATGTTGCTTTTTATTTTATTTTATTTTTCTGCCCACATTCTCTCTGTTCTCTCCTTTGGGACTCCGATGACATGTACATTAGGCATTTTGATATTGCCCCACAAGTCGCTGATGACTTCATTTTCTGTTGCAGTTTTTTCTCTCTTGGTTCTTTTGATTGGATGATCCAGCCTCAGGTTCACTGGCTTCTGTCATCTTCGGTCTGCTGTTAAGTCCATCCAGTGCGTTTTCCATTTCAGACATTGTGTTATTTTTAGTTCTGGAATTTCCGGGTGGTTCTTTTGTTATAGTTTTCATATCTGTCTGAGATATCTTCTGTGTTTGTTCTTTATGAATATAGCAGCTGCTTAAAATTCTTGTTTGATAATTCTGACATCTGGCTTTTCTCAATACAGCATGAGTGTGGGTTACATTTTCCTTCCTCATGGGTTTACTCTTCTGGATTGTATCCTAGACATTGTCAATGACGGGGCTTAGATTCTGGGTTCTGTTTTATTCCTCTGGAGAGTTTTTAGCAGGTGGTTACCCTGGCTGGATTACGCTTTAAGCTCTGTTTCCTCTGTGTGGTGAGACAGAAACGTCTGTTTCTGCCCTAGCTGGGCTGCCAGAGTCTGTCCCATGCATGCGCAGTTCAGGGGTGAGCCAGGGATCTGGGCAGAGTTCGTGTGGAATTGGGGCTCTCACTCCGTGGTGCTCTCCTCTGTGGGGTGTTCTCCCCTGACTTTCTCACTTCCTGGCTGCTGTGGTTGCCCTGAACTTTGTTCCCCGGTTCCGTAAGCCTCTGAGGTGGAGGATTTGTATCTGAGTGGGGCCTGTGCTCAGGCAGAAAGCGGCTTTAAAAAGAGGGAGAACTCGACCAGTGCTATTTTCTTCTTCTGTGCCAGCTTCCCTGCAGCTTCTGCTGTCCTCTGGCCACTGTCTCGTAGCTTTAGAGGGTTGCTTTTTTAATATTTTGTCCAGACTCTTAGTTACAGTCTCCGTGGGGGAGGCACTGGCCCACGTGCACCTACCCCACTTCACTGGGGGCAGCACGCTGACTTATGTCCCAACAGGGACATTTTGGCTGATGGCTGGAGAACAGACTGGGGGGCAGGACAGGAGCAGAGAG
>NW_007738901.1:17236-18483 GCF_000696425.1 Galeopterus variegatus
GGGGGGGGCACGAAAAGGGGTCGGATTTGGAACGTATTGTGAAGAGAGTCAAAGGTCTGCGGAACGACTGGAGGAGGGCTGTGGGAAAAAGACAGGATTCAGGACCTTTCCAAGCTGTTGGCCTGAGCAGCTGGACAGGTGGGGCTGCCCTTGGCTGGGATGGGAAGAGGCAGGGCTTGGTTGCAGCCAAGCTGGAGTTCCATGAGACGTGCTGCGTGCGAGTTGCTCTGGAGATGCCGGGTGGCCTGCACGGGGGGAGCGGGCAGGTGGTGGGACATCTGGCTTCCAGGGAGGGGCTGCGCCCCAGGTGTGGATCTGAGGGCCTCTGCCAGGCTCTGTGTGTATTTGAAGGATCCCTACAGGGATGAGTGTGGAGAGGAGGGGACGACATCGTAACTCTTGGGTATTTTACACAATGTCCTTAACAGACATTAGGTTCTGGGTGGGGTGTTCAAAGGGCATGTCACACACCCACTGGCCATCAGCCTGACCCTGGCCCCAGCATGAGGTCACACAAAGGAGACTGGAACTTGGAAGGAGGGGTCAGACCTGCTGCTTCCTGCTGGGAGGTCCGGGCAAGCCCCTGTGACTGAGTTTCAGGGCACCCTGGAAAGAAGCTGGAGCACAGCCTGGTCTCACGGGGCCCTGGGGGGAGTGGAAGGGGATAATGAAACGTGAAGAAGCCCGGGCTCTAGCAACAGAGAGGCAGCTGGTGAGTCACGTCCAGGGCAGCGTCAGCTGGAGCCAGACCCCGCCTGGCCTCCGACTCTCAGCCTCCTTGTGCCATGGGGTCGGGGGTCCTACTGCTCAGCCCAGGAGCACCGGACCCTGTCCTGCCCCTCAGCGCTTGTTGACAGAAGTGTCCGATGCCCCCAAGTTCGGTCTGTTTGGGGACAGTCATAGCGGACAGACCTGGGACTGCCCATCTCCAGGAGGGTTGTTTGTGCATCTGAGAGGCAGGGGGGGTTCCCTGGAATGTTCTGGGCACCGCTCAGAGGAGCCCAGCCTCGTTTCAGGCCAGATGGTCTGTGCAGAGGGTCCTGCCGTGCTTCAGTGGGTCTCCTGTATCCCCGGGTGTTTTTCCGACATTATCCCAGTGACTGGAAGGGCATCGATCTGCTGCGGGCTTGGTGACACTGATGGAAAGAGGTGGCAAGAATGCTGACCTTGAGAAGTGCCCGAGTGTCAGGAAGGCCTGGCTGCCTGGGCAGGTGCCGCTCACGCCGAACCCAGGTCCACTTGCTGAC
>NW_007738901.1:19212-25062 GCF_000696425.1 Galeopterus variegatus
CCCCTCGCTAACCCTGCAGGGGGACGTGCTGCAGCGTTGCAGCCTCACGCCCAGGCAGACCAGCTTCCCTCACCACCTGCCGGTGCTGGCAAGGGAGGGGGAGGAAGCTGTGTTTTTGCACTGGGGGCGAGGTGCAGGGGCCCGGGGCGAACGCCTGCACCCACGTCTCCCTGAGTCACAGTCCTCCTTGCCTCCAACACCGCCTAGGGGTCCCCGCCTCAGGGCTCTTCCTCTTTGGCCTGGAGTCCCCAGGTCCCTGACCCCCTCCCCGCCAGGCCCAGCACCGGGCCTGAGCTTCTCACGAAGCTGAACGCAGGGGTGCAGGTTGAGCTCAGGGAGCAGAGGACAGAGAGGCAGGAAGAGCCTGGGATGCCAGGAGTGTGGCTCTGCTGTGCTGCCAGCCTGCTCTCAGTACTCTCTGCAGCCACCTGCCTCAGGTATGTCCCTCAGGCCTCCCGGGGGTGAGCAGGTCACTCAGGAACCTCATCCTGGGTTTCCTTGGCCCTGTGCTCAGTCCCCCTGTGAAGCTCTGCACGTGGAGGGGTTGCTGGGGCTCATCCCAGTGAGGGCAGACCATCCAGGAGAAAACGTGGCAGGCGCCACCATCCCTCAGCATCTGGCACTGCAGGTGGGAAAACCACCAGGTCTCCTCCTGGCCCCTGTGTGGACCCCGCCCTCCTCCCACCTCGGTCCCCTGCACCCAGCTGGGAAGGGCCTGTGGTTCCTGTGAGCTCAGCTGACCAGGACCTTCACAGCACCTGCCCAGGCCTTCAGCTTCCAAAGCCTGCGTCCTTTCCCCCAGGGGCCTGGCCAAGGTCACCCTTCCTCCCACTGTCCACTCAGCCCTGTCAGGTGCTTTCTGGCACCGAGAAGATGCAGGCTTTGAAAGGTCAATCTTTAAGAACAACACTGGGTGTTTTGATGGGCCGGCTCCTAGGACGCAGCTCATCTGTGGCCCCACCCTGGATTCAGAGCGTCCAGGTCCTGCCCTCTGTCCTTGCTCCTGGCTCAGAGCAGAGACACTCACCATGGATTGCCTAATTGGGAGTGTTTGAGTGGCAGCCCCTTTGTTGGGTGCTAAGAATACAAAGATGGCCAGACAAGCCCAGGTGCCACCTGTGGACTCGTTCGCAGAGGGAGGTGACGTTTGGACGTGGCCAGTCCCATGGCAGCAATCATAAGACAGTCCCTGTCAAACACGTCCTGTCTGTCCCACGTTGTTTTAAGTACTTTACGTGTATTCATGGACTTAAGCCTCATAATAAGCTTATGAGGTTGTAGCTGCTGTCACTGTGCATGCTTTGCAGGTACAGAAACTGAAGCACAGAGAGGTTGGGAAACGTGGCCGAGGTCACACAGCTGGTGAGCGGCAGGGTCTGGGTCCCGAGTCCTGCAGAAGAATGAGGCCGTGCTGCTGAAAGTGCCAGAAGGAAAGGCACAGGCAGCCCCAAGAGCAGGGACTCCCCAGTAAGCATAAACATCACAGGCACGGGCGTAAGCAGACTAGAAGTTTCCGGAGGACAAAACACAAAAGTACAAAGTGAAAGGCACTATAGATGCGGGAGGGGAGGTGCCCACGGCTCTGGCGAGCAGAAACGGATTGATCCAGCACAGAGAATTAAAAACAGACAAGGAAAAAGAAAAGCAAACTGAGCAGGGGGCAGGAGGTCTGAGCGGGCAGCTCCCAGAGGAGGAAACTAAGGGACAGTCCGCACAGATGTGCGCACCTTCCCCGTCGCCGGGGACCAGAGACAGGCAGAGGCAGGCAACGAGTTCCTTTTTTCATCCGTGAGGTCAGGTCTGAGCGACCCCTGGTTGTGGAGGTGGCAGGACCTGGGGACGAGTACACCGTGCAGGGTACGTGGGGGCACAGCCACTTTGGTGACTTCCGGCAAGGGTGGGGACAGCCACACGCTAGGTCCAGCATTTCTGCTGTGGAGTGTTTACTGCTGGTGGGAAACTAGGGACGTCCTCAGTGCTCGCCACCAGGAGAGTGAGGGAATCGGGTGTGGTGCATTGAAACAGGGACACCGTAGAGCAGCACATGGAATGAACCGCAGCCTGTGCATCAACCCAGAGGAACCTCGACAGCCAGCTGCGGGGCACAGAGTGCCCGCGAGGGCACCGGTTCCACCCACGTGCAAGTGGCAGGGAAGGCACGAGGCCTGTGCCTGTGCGTCAGAGGCGCCGCGCCCACCCGGAGCATGACACCTCCTAACTCAGGGGGTCAGGGGCGGGGGCGGGGAGGAAGGGAAGGGACGGCGTCCACTTACAAGAGCTGTTGTCGCAGCAGCGGTCCTAACACATGCAACAAACACGTAACAGAACACGGTGGGCCAGGGCTGCGGGTGCTGTGTTCTGTGTGTTTGAGGTGCCTTGTGACCACATAGAGAAAGGGAAGAGGGGGAAACGCGACTCAGGAATCCCCACGACCCCGGCTGGGGAGGGGTGCGCAGCGAAGCTGGGGGATGTGGGAAGGGGAACCCCACTCGGACGCGCGGGATCGAGAGGGGCTTTATTCTCCGAGGCCTGAAGCCCCTGGGTCCGCCCCACGATGAGGGGTCTGGTTGGCTGTGGTCTCCCCCTCCAGTGCCTGTGCCGTGTCTCCTCGGGGGCGTTTGTCCTGCTCTCAGTTTTGGGTTGTATCCTGGTGGGCGCTGCTGGGTGGGCTCTGAGTACCACAGGGCAGGTGGCAAAGATTCTCTCCTTGACCAAACTCCAGCTCAGGCTCCTCTGAGCCTCTTCTTGACTCGGCCTCAACCTTGGCCTCTAAAGACTTAGACACCCACTAACAAAGTGTCTCACAGCTCAAGGCTCATATCCCTGGGGTGACCCCAGACCCGCTTAAGGTCCCTGCCTGAGAAAACTCCAGGCAGCCAAAAGAGCTTGCTGTCTGTCCCAGCAGCACCTGAAGACGGGGCCTGTGCGGGAGGGCGGGAGCCTGCCTCCGGCAAGTGCCACTGAGCCAACCCAGATGGCTCTCCAGGGACCAGCCTCCCCCTCCCGCCTCTACTGAGCTCACCCCTCCCTCCTCCTCCTCTCCCCTTAAACGTCCAGTCCCCTGTGTACAAACTGAGGCTTTCAGTCCACACCGGACGCTTCCCTGTTGCAATGGATATCACTGACTAAACTCTGTCCTTACCACGCTAACTAGTGTCTGGCTTTATCTTTGGCGCAGGTTCTCCACCCTGTCCCCATGCAGAGGGGCAAGGGGGCTGCTGAAAGAGATTTGAGCCCCCAGGTCTCCTGCCCCGGACCCTTCCCAGGCTGCTCCCCACAGATTTGGGACACCCATGACTAGGGTGGGGAGAGGGGACTATTGGGGAACAGAGACATCCCCAAGGGCCTGGGCAGAGGTGAGACTGGTCTGACCTGAGGGTGGTGCCCCTGGGCAGGCCCCTACCTGGGAAGGTGCCCGAGAGCCCCTCTCTGGATAGTTTCCTGTCCCTACATCAGAACTACGAGGACCCACTGCAGGGGGCCGGCCTGGTGACTGCTCTGACCCCAGACCCACCCAAGCGGAGACCAGGCTCCCTGCATCAGCTCCCTCCCTCTGCCCAGGGGGCTGGATCCTGCCCAGGTCACCTCTGGGGCACAGGGCAGTCTCTTCTGATGAGAAAAGGAGGTACCAGGTCCTTGGGACGTCAGAGGTTACGAATACCATTCTGCACTGAAAGCAAAATCAATGTAATCACAGTAAGTAGGATGCGATTAGACACGAAGAAAACCTGTCCTGGTGAGGCTCACGCGGGCATTGTGGGCAGCCCCTCCTCCGCTCACCAATTACAGCTTTCCACGCCAGCAGGCCCCAGCCAAGTGAGCAGCTTCCCACGTGTCCCCTGCCACGGCCCAGCAGGCTGGACCAAGGATCCAGACAGGGAGCCGGAAGCTAGGCGGGCGGCGGGAGGCTGGGTGCCTCCACATCTGCCCACACGACAGAGCTGCTGCATCCTGGGTCTGATGCCCGCGGAAGGGGAATTGAAGCTCTGCCAGGCCCCCGTCGCCACCGCCCAGAGTGACTGAGGGAAGAGGGCGGCCGTGGGGCAGGTCTCAGGCTGCAGGATGTGTCCCCTTCAGAGGGAGGGTGGGGCAACTGCTCTTCAGGCTGGGGGTGCTGAGGGGTCCCAGGAGCCCCTCCTGGCCCTGCCAGGCTGCCCCACCTGCAGAATATTTAAGGGGCAGTGTGGGGTCATGTGGTTGCTGTAACAAGGGGACACGGGGAAGGCGGAGGAGCCCTGGGTTCGCAGTGAATCGTGGAGAGCCCTGGAGGGGATGCTGATGATGGGGAGACTGGGCCCAAGTCAGGGGGCAGCAGAGAAGTGGGGTCAGGCGGAGGCAACGGGGACAGCGCCTGCCGGCATTTCCTTGGTTGACTCAGAGGACAAACACCTTCTCTATTTAACATTTTATTTTGAGAGAATTGTAAATTCACATGCAGTAGAGAGAGACATGCAGAGAGACCCCGAGCACCCTTACCCAGAGCCCCCGACAGCCACAGCTCACTTCAGCATAGGACGAGGTCACACCCGGACACCTGCCCTGCTGCGGCCTCCCCGTTTCGCAGGCGCTGAGGGGTGTGTGTGTGTGTGTGTGTGTGTGTGTGTGTGTTTAGTTCTGTGCATTTTTATCACACCTGTGAGCAAGTGTGTCCACCACCACGGTCAAGATCCAGAACATTCCATCTCCAGGAGGACCCCTCCTGTCGCCCCTTTATGGCCACGCCCACTTCCCGTTCCCGACCTCTGGAGACCACCGATCTGTTCCCATTTCTGCAGCTCTGCCATTCCAAGAGCGCTGCAGACACGGAGTCGTGGCGTGGAACCTCGGGCTGGCTCTCCGCTCTGCACCAGGCCCTCGAGACCCGTCCTTTCGTTCCTGCCCAGTCCTGCCCACGGTGTGCACGGACCGCAGTGTCCAGACGCCCACCATTGAGGAGCCGGGGCCGTTTCCAGGTTTGGGTGGTCGTGACTAGAGCTGCCGTGAACCTCCGTGTGGAGGCTTTTATGTGAACACATACTCTCATGTGTATCCCATAAATGCCCAACACACAACTGCTTTTAATCCCCAAAGTAACCATGGATTGGCTGGTACCCCTCTTATATTCACCAAAACATAGGGGAGGAGTGGGCCCTTGTCCCAGCTGTGATGCTGTTAATAATCCCCCCAGGGAGCAACTGAGCCCACGGAGGGAAGCGGGGACTGGGGGCTCCTCGCCATGGGACCGCCAGGCTGGGCAAGGGCACCATTTCCTTTACACCTCACAGACCCTCATGCAGAGGTGCCCCTTAGGAGCGCGCTGCTCAGATGGGACTCTGGGAAGGGGAAGGGAACCTGGGGGAGATCTTTACTGGGACTGGGGCTATTTCCAGAGAAGAGACCGGTGGTGGGCTGAATGGGACCCCCAAAAGACGTGCCCACCTCCTAATGCCCGGGACCCGTGAGTGGGACCTTATTTGGAAAAAGGGTCTTTGCAGATGTGATTAAGTTGAGGATTTCAAGGTGAGGAGGTCATCCTAGATTAGCAGGGTGAGCCCTAAATCCAACGACAAGCGTCCTTACAGTAGACAGAAGAGGAGACACAGGGGAGATGGCCACATGAAGATGGAGGCAGAGGCTGGAGCGATGTGACCACAAGCCAAGGAACATCTGGAGCCACCAGCAGCTGGAAGAGGCAGGAAGGACCCTCCTTTAGAGCCTCTGGAGGGAGTGCAGCCCTGTGACACCTGGATTTCAGACCTCTGGGCTCCAGAGCTGTGTCAGAGTAAATCCCTGTTTGTGGGTCACCCAGCTCGTGGGCATTTGCGGCAGCAGCCCCAAGAGGCTCCTGCAGGGCCAGATTTCATTTTCTGC
>NW_007738901.1:25763-27463 GCF_000696425.1 Galeopterus variegatus
TCGTGGGCATTTGCGGCAGCAGCCCCAAGAGGCTCCTGCAGGGCCAGATTTCATTTTCTGCTTGGAACCGACCACCCACCAGCCTCCACTGAAACACAGACTGCAGTGGTATGTTGCACGTCATCTTCCACTGAGGGCTGTGCGTCATCACTTCTGCAGGAAAGCCCCGCAGACGGCCTGGGGAATGGACTTCAAGAAGTGGCTGCTAGTGCCACATTCTGGGCTGCGACCCCTGGCCTCTGACATTGGCCCCCCATGTCCCCACCCAGCCACCTCCCCCTAGTGCCGTCCCTGGCCCCGCCCCCAGCCACAGCTCACACACAGAAGGCCTGGGCCGGCGCCTCCACCGCTAGGAGTAGCAATGATCTGGGAAGACAGAGGGGCTCTCAGAAGGGGTCTCGCTGGGGTCTCCACCCGCATCCCCCCAAGACCTTCTGTGCTGGGGCGGGGGCTGAGCCAGAACGTCCCCTCCTCACAGTTCCTCTCGTCCCAAGAGCAGTCAGACCTACCCTGGTCAATCATATTGATGATATTTTGTGAACCAAGTCCATATTTTTTGCAGGTGTTTTCGAATCTTTCCAGGAAGGCGGGGCTCAGCTGTGGGATCCGTCCTGGGGACAGATTTGGGACCATGTGTGTGGAGGCCTGCGGGGGACTCAGGCAGTAACGAGGCTGGGAGGGGCGTGCCCTGGCCAGAGAGAGGGGGTTTGTGCCAGGTAGGGCTGGGGGTGGAATGCTGAAGCTACCCCACCCCAATAATGCATCTGGGGGTACAACCAGCAGGTGGGAACCACCTCCCCAAACCTCGGGGCCACGGCAAGACCCCCCCAGGGTTAGGCCCAACATGGGAGGAGGACGGGTCCCAGCAGAGGGGGGCGCACCATAGAGTGCCAGCACGTGGGTCTCAGTGCCGTTCCTGATGTTCTGGAGGTAGAAGGTGACGTACAGGTCATAGTCGGTCTCCGACACCAGCACCTTGTTCTCCCCCCGATCTGTGTGGAGACGCGCTCAGCATTGCCCTGACCCCCAGCCCCGCCATCCCCCGGGTTCTGTGACAGGCGTGGGCAGCAGCGGCACTGTGGTCCCCTGCCCATCTCACCTGCAGCCCCCGATGGCCCCTCCGTGGCTCGCCTCCCCGGAGCCCCAGCACAGCACCTGCCTCCTCGGCAGCCTGGGCCAGGGGCCTCCCAGGAGGGGGTGGTCCGGGAGATCCTGCAGCACTGGTGCCGGGCAGAGTCCTCTGGCTTTGGGGTCAAGCTGCCAGGGGGCTCATAAAGTCCCCTAAATCAGTGCTCACCAGAAAGTGGCCACAGCCCTGGCAGGAGGGAATTCCTGGCTGTCAGACAGGGAAGAATCTGGCTCCCACTTACAGGCAACGGAGTATTCCCCGTCCTTCTCCGTCTTCTCGCAGACCACGGCCACGGCCACGCACTCCCCCTGCACCCTGGAAGCCAGACTGGGGTGAGGCTCGGAGCAGAGCCCCAGCCCCCAAGGGGTCTGACGGCAGAAAGCGTCCCTGCTCCACCGCGCCCCGGCCCTTCCACCCCCTTGTCCCCTTGTCCCAGCCCCAGCCGCAGGGGAGAGTGGGCACAGGGCTGATCCGGCCCCGCTCTCTGCCCCCAGCCCCACATCTGTGCCCCCAGCGGATGGGAGTGTGTGAGCGAGTCTGCTTAGGGGCTGGGAGGGGACAGGGTCTCCCC
>NW_007738901.1:29473-31025 GCF_000696425.1 Galeopterus variegatus
GTGGAACCTAAACTTATGCTCCTCCTGGCCCCTGAGGCCCCCACTCTTCTCAGCCCTGCTCTGAAGCAGAAAGTGCCGGAACACCCTGGGGACAGGCACAGAACATGGGTCCATGGGTTTGTCGCCTCGCTTGAACCTGTTTGAACAGAGACTCCAGACCCTCTTGGGGACCCCACGTGGTCCAGGCCCCCTCCCCTGTATGGGTCCCAGGTCCTCTCCCTTGAAGAGGGTTAACCTTGGCCTTCCTGGGTCCCCTGGGTGCTCCTGGGGCTGAGCCGGAGGTGAGGGCTTTGGACTTTCCAGGACACGGGAAACTGAATCCTATTTTAGATACCAGATACAGTTTATGTACTGATCGAAGGCTTTTTTTAGTAGAGCATCCGCTACGGGCTGGCGTCCCCATTCTGGTCAGGGCTGGCTCTGGCCAGTGTCTCCGCCTCTGGGGCCCNGGCCCTGGCTGCTCGGGGCTCAGGCCTCCCTGCTGGGGCTGGACCCTGTCCCCCTCTGTCCTCCCGGCCTCCTCCTGCCCTCTCTGGCTGCTGTCACAGCTCGGACAGGAGAGGTGGGTTTCCCGGGGAGCACTGCCCTTGTCACAGGTTGAGGGAGCACCGGTGCCCTGAGGCCCGTCCCCCCGGCCTCCCAGAAGGTCCTGGGCCCAGCCCCACCCTGGCCATGTCGTAGTTCCTCTGCACGACCACGCGGGGATTGAACTCCTGGGCCGCAGAGAGGGCTAGCGCCAGGCTCAGCAGGAGCAGCGGTGCCATCCTCTCTGGTGGGCACCTTGGCCACGGCCCACTCCCTTTATATCCCTCACTGCTCTGCCGTCTCCAGCCCCCACTGGACAGCCCGTTCTCTGGCCTGTCCCCACACATTCGTGCACACTGGGAATGTGGCCAAAGGCCCCCACGGCCACGGCCCTCCCCCGGCTGGTCAGAAAGCCAAACAGGGGCGTTGGGACAGGCAGCCAGCCATCTGGACCTGGGCCCGCCCGCTGCAGACCAGGAGACTCTGGACACGTCCCTCGATCTCTGAGCTCTGAAAGCTCCTGGAAGAGAATCCGGGGAGGGGCGCTGTGAAGGCAGCCTAGATGGACGGCAGGCAGGAGGCAGAGGGGGCCAGAAAGGGACAGACACGTGGTGTTGGGGGTGGGAGGCCTCGAGAACACAGACGTGGGTCGGACGCAGCCCCCACCACGTCCCCTTCCTGGCTGGGGCCCTCGGGAGGTGCAGGTAAGTCCCGTCTCCTGGAAATGCCTGCATGGCTCCTGCAGGTGTCTGTGTACAGGAGGCGCTGGCCCACGCTACGTCCAGGCACAGGTCATGGCGGGGCTGGCACCGGGACAGGAAGGCTAGTTGGCGTGGGGGCTGCGTGGGCACCGTGGTGTCCACTGTGGAACCTAAACTTATGCTCCTCCTGGCCCCTGAGGCCCCCACTCTTCTCAGCCCTGCTCCGAGGCAGAAAGTGCCGGAACACCCTGGGGACAGGCACAGGACATGGGTCCATGGGTTTGTCGCCTCGCTTGAACCTGTTTGAACAGAGACTCCAGACCCTC
>NW_007738901.1:31885-33484 GCF_000696425.1 Galeopterus variegatus
GGGCTGGCGTCCCCATTCTGGTCAGGGCTGGCTCTGGCCAGTGTCTCCGCCTCTGGGGCCCCTACATCTCTGTGGTCCCCCCGAGTCCTGATGTCTGCGGCTCCATGACTGACCTGCTCTTGGAGTGCAGGAGACCTGGATTTGGAACCCATCTTCTCCTCTTATGTCCAGAGGCAGCAGGCGGCCGGTGTGCTGGCCAGCTCTGACCATGGCCCCAAGCTTGGTGCAGCATTTCAGGATCCCCAAAGAGACTGAGATGGACTTGGCTGGGAAGGCCCTGGTCCCCTGAGTAGGCTGCGTCCCTATGTGCCGGTGCCACCTTCCTTCTGGGACCCATTCTGGGGTGTGTGGGTGGGGGGAGTGGACCCTAGGAAAGGCATCCCACACAGCGCACAGACGAGTGTGACCTCCTGCGTGCAGGGTCCGCAGGTCCCTCCTGTGCGCTCAGTGCCCCCCCCTCCCCCCGTTCTTGCCCTACTGTCTTTGTGGAGAGCTCCAGGTTCTGGGAAGCCTGACCTCTGGTCACAGCTTGGGGTGGGGCCTTGAGAGAGCTGAGCTGGTGACTAGGTCTTGGTGGGGTCCTCACAGGGCTCCAAGCCGACAGCCAGGACACCCTGGAACCTTCCAGAACAACTGGAGCCATTGGCTCAGCTCACCTGCATTTCCCACAGTGGACACATCTCCTCTTAAACGCTCCTTCTTGATCGGGGTGGATAAAGGCAGCATTGCGGGCTTCATCTCCAGGTGACGACTTCATGGAGCCTACATGGGGCAGGGGTGTGTGTCCACCATGCAGGGAGGACAATGTGGCCATCCTGGCCAGGGGCAGAGACACTGAGTCACGGTCCTCCCGGATCTAACCAGGTGACCTCATGGCTTACAGGTGTACAAAAGAACCAACCTACCACCCACGAGTAGTCCCCCAGGCAGGACTCCCTCCATGAACCTTCAGGCACCTGGGGGTGGGGACCTGGGTAACTGTCTCCTTTGTTTTGATGGAGATAAAAGTTGTGTGCTGTGAAATGCAGATGGGTGGGGGCCGACACCTCCAGGCACCCAGGTAACCCATGCCCCAGTCAAGATATGAAACATTTCCCTTCATTCTAGAAGGTTCTCCTGTGCAGTGGCCTGTCTTAAGCATCCTCAGGGCTCCACCAGCAACAGCGGGATGACACATGTCCCATCCAGTGGAATTTACACCAGGGTGAGGGAGTGGTTCAACCCTGGAAAATGTCCTGGTGCAATGCCTCACTTTAGCAGCTGAAGAAAGAAAACTGTATAATTACTTCCAAGACCCCAAAATCATTGTAATAAAATTCAGCCACCACGACAATTGAAGCATCCAGCAAGCCATGGTGCTATCTAAGGCCATGAAGGCACCAGGAAGCCTTCAGTGGACCCCACCAAGGGGATGTGCAGGAGGGTCCCCAGAGACAGACAGTGAACAGCTCACCTACCGCCCAGAGCCAGGTGAAGCAGGTTTCGTTTCCTGTCTCAAGTTATTTCTTTTATTTTTTTAAGTTTATTTGTTAATATTATTATTTTTTTACATTATAAGATGCTGTTATGGAGCAGTTGTGGGGAAGGGGGAGAGGCAAC